>NC_092871.1:40567022-40636204 GCF_032062135.1 Pyxicephalus adspersus
CCAAGTGACCAATGGAGGAATGGAGTAAACTCGGCCAAGCTGCAAAACAGGTTTGTGTAGGATAAGAGCATGTTCAATATTTTATGGTTCAAATACCCACTGTGTAAAAACTAAGGTTTCTTTTTTGTGTTTTTTAGGGATGGAATTTGATTAGCCAGGCTGGAAAAATCTTTGAAATGTGCACTGAAATAAAAATCTAATTAAATTCACAAAACCTGGCTTTTAGTTTTTTTTACAAAAGTTTTATTTTTTAATCTCCCCCCAATAACTCAAAATGTGCAAACCCCAACAAATATAAAAAATATATTAACCAAACTTATTTAAAAACATTTATACAAATTTTTATTTTTTTTAATAGCGGTACCACCTGGTCAGACCCGAGGAGGGTCCAGCCGCAAATGTTGCTCCATGGCATACATCCTCTGGTGCAGCCAATACAGGCTATCCTGTCCACTTCCTGGCGGGTGAGGAAAAAACAAATATATTAACTGAAACAGTTTGGTCCAAACATTTTTTAAAAGTAATGTCCTTTTAAAAACCAAACTAAAATGAAAATATAAAACCAAACTAAAATGAAAAAATATAAAAATATGAAAATATAAACTTGCCAGGAGGATGTCTGCCATGTCGCCGGGGTTGGGGTGCCCGTGGTGGCGGTGGTGGGGGGCTCAGAAGCTCCTCCGGAGGGCTGGCTGCCTCCCTTGATGTGAAACTGGCTGTGTTTGTAGAAGGAGACCAAAAAAATGAGAGGTAAGTACTGACCAAATGTAACAGTATAACATGCAGTTAGTTCTAAATTTGCACAGTGCTAAAGAATTTAAAATATGTTATCTCATAAAGGTATGACTGTTTTAATGTTTACACAGAGCAAAACAAGAAAGAAAGGTGAATCCTGGGGCCAATGAAGGTTTGGTGTCAATGAAGGTTGTGGGTTTTCGCAAGGGACAAACTTGGCTAAGTGACATTTAACCTTTGTCTCCTGTTAAAAGCTGGCTAGACATGTAGCTAGTCATACACTCCTAATGATACTTGATAGAACTAGAACTAGGCCTAACAAACTATCTCTTAGTTTATAATCATGGTTCTAAAGGAATGTTCACAATATCTAAAATGGAGAAATACTTACATTCAGATGAGGAACTTGTGTCCTGTGGAGAAGGTGCTGGTGGCAAGGGCGCTGCAGCAGCTGTAGATAAAAAATGAACAGCATAAGTAAAAGTGGGTTGGCAGGACTAAAGTAGATTTGTAAGGTTAGTTAAGGTGAATAGATTAATGCTGAATATCTAAATGATACTTTCTGGTTACGTCCAAAAATTTAGAGCAAACATTTGTCAGTACAACTTTGGCCAACTAAACAACTCATGTCTATTTTCAGTCATGCTAGCCAACAACCTAGAAAGAACATTCATTTGATGCATGAATAATGACTGGAAGCTACATGAGATCCTGCTAGTTTTTTCTTTGTATTTGTAACCAAAAATGGTGAAAGTAGTGTGAGAATGTGTTGAATATCAACATATGTTAAAAAAGTTGATTCAAAGGTTAGCTTAGAGTCAATCTCCTCGGCCTCGGCTGCCTCATCTTCTTCATCGGAGGACTCTGGCTGCAGATGTGGTGCAGTGGGCTCCTCTTCATGAGAAGGCTCCTCCTCTGTGGATGGCTCTTCCTCCCCGGGGATGTAACCTCCTCCTCAACTGGCTCCTTCTCTGGGGATGGCACCAGCACCTCCTCTTTCTCATCGGTAGCCTCCTCCCTGACGGGGTCTTCCTCCCCCGGGGATGTCTCCTCCTCCTCCACATCCTGGGGGATGGCCAGGCGCCTGTGTGGCCGCTGTATTATTATCAGCCGCCGGCGTGATGTAGAGTTGGCTGTAATAACAAAATCAAATATCAAAAATTAATAAGGGTAGTAAAAAAAATGAAGTGAAAAACAAACAGTTCTAGGCTAAACAATACTACTTTACACAAACAACAAACATTCTAAAACACCAGTCCTTAACAAGAGGAGAAGACAAATTTCAAAACTTACCAGACAGGATGCGGTCCCCCACTTCACGCACCAAATCTGGTCTCCTCCACTTGAGGTTGCTCAAAGTATGCTGTATTTGAGCCATAGTAGGGGTCCACAGCCTGTCTGTGATCCTCTCCGCGATTTGTCACTTCACAAAAATTGACCTCTGCTGGTCAAATCTGTGGCGAATCATTGTCTAAAGAAAAAGAGAAACAAAATGTGAGTTATTTTGACAACAACCAAACACCTGTTAAAAAGAAAAAAAAGGGATAACTAATTCATTGACTGATTTATATATTTTTGTTGCAAATTGACATAGTTTGGTTGCAAATGTAAAATCACTTACCTTAATAATAAAGCACAGGTCCCTCCCTACAAATAACGGGCGCGGCATGATGTCCAGATCTCCAACTTCATGGTTAACTCCCGTCTACTGCAAAACATGGCCACGCCACACCACGCATTTGCACGTATGCCTGCTGTATGCGCATTTGTACCCACTTGTAGCTAGTGTTCCGCATAGTTACGCACATATAATATATTTTATAATAATAATACTTTTTGTATATATTTTTTGTTATGTTTCACTTTGGGCCAAACATATGTTGTTGCTTTTCAAGCCTTTCAGGATGTTTACTCAATGTAAGCAATATCCAATGTATATCTTCCAATGGCAAATCCAAAATCATAGGAAGAAATAGGCAATCATTGCAATGTGAAGCAATATGGTCCAAAAAGCCCTCTTTGCCTATTTCTTCTTTAATTTCTCTTTTCTATGTATATGTACACACATCTAAATGCATACACACATGTTTGGCTTTATGTGCACTCATGTCTATACATACATGAGTGCGTATGAAGCAAAACATGCAAATTACACAAAAAAATACCAATTTACCTTAATGAGGACTGCAAAAGTGCAGTGCATTTTTCAACTGATAACAGTTCACGCGCACTTAGCGGGTTCGCTGTGGCGCACAACTATGAGCTACACACTCCTGGCATTTGGCGCACAACTATGCGCACCAAAGAAATGAGACGATTGTGCTGTTTATAGCTTTACAAATATTTCAGAGGGAGGAACAGCTTAAAAACAATCACAATTGTCTTTTTAAACTGTGAGATTGGAAAGGAGATCACATAAACCCCCAAAAAACAAACAACAACATTTTAGAAATAACTTTTTTCAAAAGAAACATTTGCTAAATGGTCACAATAAAATATAAAAACACATCAAAACCAAAATAAAACAAAATACACATCCCTAAATTTTACACTAAATGACAAAATAATTAAAAAGAACAAACAAAACACATGTAAACCCACATTTCCATGTAAAGCCAAAATAGTTCAAAAATGGCCCAACAAATATTGTATTCAAAAAATACTTACCAAACCAATATGCAATTTTGCCCTAACAAGGGTGGAAAACTGGACTAGAAAATATTTATGCAGGACAAACATTGAAAAGTGGTAATAAAGGCAGAATTTTGCAATCAAACAATATGGCCACAAACACAATAACATAGTATTAACATTGACTTCAAAGAATAAAAAAGAAGCTATTGTGCTAAATGGCAAAGTATCAAATGCATCATCATCATCATCATCATCATCATCATCGATTAACACACAAAACAACAACCCCTCCAAGAAGAAAAAGACAAAAGGAAAAAGCAAGTTAAACCACACACTTATATATTCTCAAATTTAAGCGCACAGGTGATAGAAATTCACTTGCAATTAGCACTTGCGCAGTCTGTCAAAATTGGCTGTTTGTTTTTTTGGCAATTGCACATTTAATATGTGTGCCATTAGAAAGAATGCTTTTTTAGGAGAACAGTGACTTTTAATGCAAGCCCGCCAGTGTAAAGCTGCCGGGGATGCGCAGCTCCGACCGTGGACTCATTCAGTTGCGGAATTGCGCGACGGCTTCCAATTTCAGGTAGCAAATGCGAATGCGCGAGCGACCTTCTGATTTTGCTTGATGAATCAGGGCCTAAGCAAAGCACTTTTTTTTACTTTGACAAAGCATGCCAAGCAGCACAGAAAGGTTGTGATGCTAGACATGAAATCGAACAACAACACTTGCCACTATCTTGGATGCAGCACGGGCCAGGGCCGCCTTTGCTGCCAACTGAGATTGCAGGCGTCTGCTGCAGGATGTCATTGGAGAAGCCCCGGTTCTGCTCTGGTCTGTGTCAGCAGCTCTAAAGAAGCATTTGAGAGCAGGAGTCGCAGTGTGATGCTTCGATTATAGCCTAAAAAGCCCCAGCCCGGTGAATGCACACTACTGAAAGCTTTAAAAAATGCATATGGGAGTCCAGAGAGCATGACTGTGGACAGCAATCACCAGTGAAGCTCTGCCTATATTAATGCCTATAAAAAAAGAGAAAATAACAGGACTAGAGTTATTCAGCTCTAGGGCAGGCTAATTCTCTCTATGCATACTATCACTCTCTCTATGCATATTATCACTGCAGCTATTTTTAACTAAGTGCAGTAGATATAGTCAGTCACTAGGCTACAGGTCATTCATTTGCAAATTATGCCCTAATTTTACCAGTAGAATGGCATAACTGAGGATCAGAGTGTATGAGCTACACCCTTGGAGTTTTGACTTTTGTACAAGTCTACATATACACCCAAGATCACCAGTTTAATGAGGGGATAATCCTGTTTTACTAAAATGTCAGAGGTGAGTATGGAAATTCGAATTTACTGGTGAAGCAAAGATAGCATGCACAGGCTTCAGAACATACACCTTTATTGCCTTTAACACACTTGCTTTGTTTACTGGATAGCATAACAACTCACTAAATAATTGCATTTATTATTTGGTCCCTTCTTAAAAAAAAACATTCTAGTCTTTAATTTATACATCAGTGGACTGTAAGAAACTTACCTGTCCTGCGAGACCGTGGCGTCCCTGGGGATCCCAGCCACAGAGGGAGACGCTGCTGCAGCAGGCAGCATGGCCAAGACTGCTGCCCTGCTCGCAGCGTGTCTCTCTCTGCAGGCGGAAGAATCCGTCCTGGCTACACTACTGTTCGGCCAGGCGGCATCCCTTGCATCTCTATGGACGTGATTTCATAAAGTCCAGTTCTCAGCACTCCTTTGGATGTGCAAAGTAGTGCACATCCCAGGGGTGCTGTGGGAAGAGGTGCACGCGCTACCACGCGTGCCTCTTGTACCCCTCGAGGGCGTGGCACTCGGCTGCCTCGCCGCGGGGTGGGACATAGTTAGTTTGATGTTGGATTCAGTTACTTTCCAATCAAATAGCGCCAGGTGGTGCAAGGTCATTGGTCACTCTGGCCATTTAAGGAGAACCTGTCCTGTACACCATTGCCCGCTATAAGCCTCTGTGTACACAGTGTGCTTGGGTGGGTTCTTTGTGTTGGTTAACATCTCTCTTGCCTGCTGCCTGCCCTGACCTCGGATTGTTTTTGACCTGCCTTTGCCTTACCCTCCTGTACTATGCTTCGGACTTGATTTCTGTAAAATACCCTGTCTTGTTTTATGACTGCAATAAAACTCGATAAAAGGACTTTTGGAGTTGGCTGTGGTTTGTGTGCCCAGGTGCATTATAGCAGTATAGCGGGCCACTCACACACCACCCAGCCCTAATGGAGGAAATCCAGCGGGGCCTACAGGAGCTTGAATTAGGGGCTCCCACCGGTCACCCCTCGAAGGTTCGTCAGCGCCTCCTGGAAATGGCAGGTGAATTACGGTCGCTCCCAGGGCAAGACTCGGGTCCAAATATATCCAGTCCAGCTGTGCCAGTGGAACCCCAGATTCCTTTACCAGAGAAGTTTTCAGGGAACAGAGAGGACTTCCCCAACTTCCGGGACTCCTGTCTTCTGTATTTCAAACTTCGCCCTATTGCCTCAGGGACAACACGCCAACGCATTGGAGTGGTCATCTCTCTCCTGAAAGGAGATCCACAGAGAAGGGCATTCAATTTGCCTCCAGATGATCCTGCGTTCAGTTCGGTCACTGACTTCTTTGCTGTCATGGGGGTGATTTACGATGACCCGGACCTGACCCGGACAGCGGAGATAAATTTGGAAAACCTTGCTCAGGGGAGACGTCCCGTGGAAGAATATGCAGCAGAATTTCAGCCCTGGGCCACCTGTACCCGTTGGGGAGACGCAGCTCTACTCCATTGCTTCCGCCAAGGTCTCAGCGATCAAGTCAAAGACCTGCTGTTGGGTCTCCCTTCTCCATCCACCCTGGATCTTGAGATACAGCAGTCCATCTGTGTTGACCGGAGGATCCGGGAACGCCGTCTAGAAAAAGCCTTAGAATCAGGAGTCGTTCTCCCACTTAGTTGAAACCTAGACCTCTGGTGAATACTCCCAATGCCACACCACCTGCAAAGTTTCCATCCTTTGTGCCTGACCTGGGGGAATCCATGGAGATTGGGTCATCCAAACTCGCCCCCGCCGGGCGCAATCGGCGTTTGCAAGATGTACTTTGTCTTTACTGTGGTGATCCTGATCATAGGGCAAGGACATGCCCTCGCAAAGGACCGTAAGGTCCCAGTGTATTGGGGGTGCAGAAGGGAGCCCCTCAGACCTGTTGGCCTGGTCTACTCGATGCATCTTGGTGCCGGCTACCAAATCCTGGGATGGGAAGTCCCGCCAAGTCATGGCCTTTCTTGACTCTGGGGCAGAGGGTAACCTACTGGACCAAGATGTTGCCTCTGAACTGGGAATACCAGTCGCCCCTCTTGGGCCTGAACCGTCCTTAGCCGCCATTGATGGCACCCCTCTTCAACAAGGTCTTACACCCTTTATTACCCCAGAAGTGCAACTAACAGTGGGGGCCTCCCATAAGGAAGTGATCCTCCTTATTGTGTTTAGGATGGTAAAAACCCCCCTGATTCTAGGCCTCCCTTGGTTAAAAACCCACAACCCTACCATTAATTGGGAATCGGGTCAAATAATTCAGTGGGGAACCAAATGTCAGGCTAGATGCCTGACTCCAGTAATGCCAGTACGGGCCCTCGAGGTGCTTAAGAAACTGCCCGAGCCTTACCAGGAGTTTGCTGATGTCTTCTGCCCCCAATCAGCTGACAAACTCCCACCTCATCGTTCCTATGATTGCCCCATTGAGTTACTTCCAGGTACCATGCCCCCTAGGGGGCATTTGTTCAATCTCACTGGGCCAGAGATAAAGGCCTAGAAGGAATACATCCAAGAAAACTTAGAGAAGGGCCTCATCCGGCCATCCTCTTCCCCTGCGGGTGCTGGCTTCTTTTTTGTAGAGAAGAAGGATGGCGGGTTAAGACCCTGTATTGATTACAGGGGCCTAAACAAAATTACTGTGAAGAATCGGTACCCTTTGCCCCTTATGGATGATAGACTTGAAGGGGGCTTACAACCTTGTTTGCATTAGGAAAGGTGATGAATGGAAAACCGCCTTTAACACCAGGGATGGGCATTTCGAATACTTAGTAATGCCCTTTGGTCTGTCTAATGCCCCGGAAGTCTTCCAGGAATTTGTGAATGATGTATTCCGAGAATTTCTGGGTAAATTTGTGGTTGTGTATCTTGACGATATTTTGATCTATTCATCTGATCTTCTCCTCAGCGCACAAGTACGCCAGGTCCTCCAGAAGCTCAGAGAAAACTGCCTCAATGCGAAATTGGAGAAGTGCACCTTCGAGGTACGTGAGGTTGCTTTCTTAAGGTATATTCTGTCAGATCACGGGTTGGCTTTGGATCCAACCAAGGTCTCAGCAGTTCTGGAATGGCCGCAACCCACTGATTTCAGGGGCCTTCAGCGCTTTTTAGGTTTTGCAAATATTTATAGGAAGTTCATACGAAACTTCTCTTCCATTGTCCACCCTCTGACGAACCTCACTAGGAAAGGGGCGGATTCCTCAAGGTGGACTCCAGGAGCTTGCGTAGCCTTGCGTAGAAAGCGCTGAAAAGGGCTTTCAGCAGTGCACCCATATTGGTGCATCTGGTGCCCACTCTCCCATTTATTATAGAGTTGGATGCTTCAGAGATTGGCGTGGGAGCAGTCCTCTCCCAGTACTCTGGAGAACCGGAGAGATTGCACCCCTGTGCCTTCTTCTCCCGTATGTTCTCCGCAGCAGAGAGCAACTATAACATGGGCAATCGGGGGCTTCTGGCAGTAAAATGGGCTTTTGAGGAATGGAGGCATTGGCTGGAAGGGGCAGAACATCCCATAATGGTCTATATCGACCATAGAAACCTGGAGTATATTGAAGGGGCCAAACGCCTTAACGCCCGGCAAGCCCATTGGGCCCTGTTTTTTACGAGGTTCAACTTCCAAATTACCTACATCCAGGTTCAAAAAACGTGAAGGCTGATGCCTTGTCCCGTTGTTTCCCAGAGGCAGCTTCCCTTCCGGATCCGTGCCCTAGGTGGGCATCGAGCTTTCCTTTTCGTCAAGGTTCCACCCCGAGACGAATGGCCAGACCGAACAAACCAACCAATCATTGGAACAATACCTCCAGAGCTTTGTATCTGGTTGCCAGGAGAGATGGGCTGACTATCTCCCCTTTGCAGAGGTGGCATATAACAACGCAGAGCACTCCTCCACCAGGATCTCTCGGTTTATGTGTGTCGGAGGTCGGAGTCCCAAAGTGTCCTCTCTATCAGGTCCACCCCCTGATCTTCCCGTCCTTAACGATTGGGTAGAACGTTCCCGATCTGTTTGGAACCAGGTCCAAAATAATCTTAAGGAGGCAGTAGCCCAGCAGAAGAAGTTTGCAGATCGCCATAGATCCCCTGAGCCCAAGTTCCAACCGGGTGATCTGGTTTAGGTGTCTACCCGCAAAATTCCCCTCCGCCAACCCTCAGCCAAGCTAGGACCCAAATTTATTGGCCCGTTCCCAATATTGAAAAAGAATAATAGAGTGACTTATAGAGTCACGCTTCCCAGTTCCTTGAGGGGGTTGGACACCTTCCATGTCTTTTTTTTAAAGTCTGCTGCCTACTCTGCTCCCCTTTCAGATCCCCCTCCGCCAGTGGAGGTGCAGGGAGCACCTGAATATGAAGTTGAGAGGATCCTGGACTCTCGTAAGGTGCGTAACTTTCTGCAATATCTCATTGATTGGAAAGGTTTTGGACCAGAGGAGAGATGCTGGGTGCTGGCCCGCAGCGTACATGCAGAAGAACTTGTGTCAGAATTTCACCGTGATTACCTGGA
The DNA here is from genome assembly GCF_032062135.1 of Pyxicephalus adspersus. Lineage (NCBI taxonomy): Eukaryota > Metazoa > Chordata > Amphibia > Anura > Pyxicephalidae > Pyxicephalus > Pyxicephalus adspersus. Next base: position 40,576,218 of record NC_092871.1, read on the forward strand.
GAAAACCCGACATGAGGGTCCTGAGGCCCTTCCTGAAGAGGGAGGGTAGTGTAAGGAACTTACCTGTCCTGCGAGCCCGCGGTGTCCCTTGAGGATCCCAGCCGCAGACCGAGAGGCGGCTGCAGCAGGGAGCATGGCCAAGGCTGCTGCCCTGCTCGCAGCATGTCTCTCTCTGCAGGCGGAGGGATCCATCCTGGCCAAACTACTGTTCGGCTAGGCGGCATCCCTTGCATCTCTATGGACGTGATTACAGAAAGTCCAGTTCTCAGCACTCCTTTGGATGTGCTAAGTAGTGCATGTTCCAGGGGTGATGTGGGAAGAGGTGCACGTGCTACCATGCGTGCCTCTTGTACCCCCCCGAGGGCGTGGCACTCGGCTGCCTCGCCGTGGGGCGGGACATAGTTAGTTTGAATTCATTATTTCCATAGAACCATTAAAGATAGATTTGACATTGTACAATTCAGAAAATAATATTGTTACTGAGGCCCTGATTCACTAAGGAAAATCAGAGGCTCGGTCGCGCATTCGTATTCGCGATCCAAAATCGGAAGCCGTCGCGCAATTTACCAACTAAATTTCAGGCGCTGGCGTATTCCCGCGGAAGTTAGTAACAGAAATGAGCTCGCTGGTGGAGCCGTGCATCCCCGGGAGTTTTACACTGGTGAGCTTGCAATAAATGTCACTGTTCCCCTAAAAAAGCATTCTTTCTAATGGCACACATTTTACCCTTAGCCCTAAAAAAAAATGTTTGTGTTGTTCAAATGTTTAAAAAATCTATATGCGCTAAGAAAAAAGCATATTTTAAAATTACTTATTTCTTTCCCGTTGGCAAGAGTTAACTGAGTTCAGCTCCTCTACATAGGCGCCTATCTAAACGCTTACGATGCCTGATCAGAGGAGCCGCCTGGGGGTAAATCTTGCTACTTTTCTGCGGGCGAAGCCTCGGCTTTGCCATTGGACTGGATTTTCCCACAAAAGTCACAAGCACACACACACGTTCTTGTTTGCTTCTTATAGATATATATGTATATGTGTGTATATATATATATATATATATATATATATACCTTGATAGGGCAAAATTGCATATTGGTTTGGTAAGTATTTTTTGAATGCAATATTTGTTGGGCCATTTTTGAACTATTTTGGCTTTACATGGAAGTGTGGGTTTACATGTGTTTTGTTTGTTCATTTTAATTTTTTTGTCATTTAGTGTAAATTTTAGTGGTGTGTTTTTTTTTTTGTTTTTTTTTTTATGTGTTTTTATATTTTATTGTGACCTTTTAGCAAATGTTTCTTTTGAATAAAGTTGTTTCTTAAATGTTGTTGTTAGTTTTTTGGGGGTTTGTTATGTGATCTCCTTTCCAATCTCCCAGGACACACAGTTTAACCACCCGACCGTTAAACCCGACCTTGGTTCGGGTTTATCGATTTTGCAAAAATCGATAAACCGAAACTTTTCTCACTATTTAAATCCCCTCACTTACCTGGTCCCCGCTGCAATGATGCGTTCTGTTCCAGCATCGATCGCTAAAAAAAAATACTCACCTTCTCCCCGCAGCTCCTCCGGACAAGTCTTCTGTCTTCTTTCTTCATCTGGCGAGTGCAGTGACAATCATCGGGGTTTCCCGGTGACGTCGCTGCATGCGTCGGTGCGGGCGGGAGGCGGGGCGGGAAATTTAAAATCATTTGCATTGAACTCAATACAAAAAAGCTGTATTGAGTCCAATACAAAGAAATCCTTATATAATATATATATATATATAATTGTATTATATATATATAAGCTACTGTACAGGTACATTACATTATTCACTATTTTTTTTTTAAACTTTTTTAAAGATTTTTTTTAATGTTTTTTAAAAAAAAAATTATTACTAAATTTATAAAATTTTGGACATATTTCGGTGAGTTATGTGGTAATTCGGTGAATCATAAGTAATTATTGAGTAATTTGGTGAATTATAGCCTACAATCTAAAATAAATTTACATGCAAAAAAATTACCACTTTTTGCATGGAAGTTTGGAAAGAATTAGAACACCCGACGTTCGTGTACGCGTCCGTGCATGCGGCCGTCGATGGGGGTCGTAGCGGGAAATTCAAATATTTTGTATTGGATTCAATACAATGTCCTGTATCTAATTCAATACAAAATAATACAAAATATATTTATGTGGTTTTGTCTATAGGTATGTGACGTTGGACTGTTGGACACTAGGCAGATGTTTTAGAAAAATATATTACTATACAGTATACCGAATGATTCCATTTTCAGTATTTTTCATTTATTTATGTATTCTTGTTTAAACTGATTTTTGTGTCTTTTATTTAATTTTATTAAAAGTAATTTTTTTTTTTTTTACATGATTGTGTGTTTCAAACATTTTTTTTATTCATGATATCTACTAGAACCCTATACAGACATATTTCTGTAAGTTACAGGTCTACAATTTAAAAAAAAAAATCATAAAAAACAGTGTATCACTTTTGGTACAGAAATCTAGACATCAGTGTAACGCCCAGGAGGTTAAAAGACAATTGTGATTGTTTTTAAGCTGTTCCTTCCTCTGAATTATTTGTAAGGCTAAAAACAGCCAAACTTCAGGAGCATGTAGCTCATAGTTGTGCGCCACGTCGGACCTGCTATGTGCGCCTGAACTGTGTTTTATCAGTTGAAAAATGCACTGCACTTTTGCACAGTCCTTATTAAGGTAAGTTTTTATTTTTTTGTGTATATTGCTTGTTTTGCTTTTTATGCACTCATGTATGTATAGACATGAGTGCACATAAAGCCAAACATGTATGTATGCATTTAGATTTGTGTACATATACATAGAAAAGAGAAATTATAAGAAGAAATAGGCAAAGAGGGCTTTTTTGGACCATATTGCTTCACATTGAAAAGATTGCCCATTTCTTCCTATGATTTTGGATATCATGGGCTTGGCTACAAGCAAAATTCATGGAGTATATTGCTTCTGGTTAAAAGAAGGAATCCACCTTTATGTGCTTCCACTACCAAGCTGAGGTGAGTAAGTAAATTAAATATAGTGGGCCAAGATCTAAAATGCCATTCAAATCTGCAAAAACACCCTGAAGGGATGGAAAAGCAAGAAAACGTTTGGCTCAAAGTGGATTTGGCCTTGGAAGTTTGATATACTAGTACTATTTGTTTTGTGTAAACACCTAAATAATTGCATACACTCCAGTATTTATGAGCATTATAAGGTAAGCAACAACACAACATCTATTCATTTCTTAGAGTGCCTGACCCTGCTTGTGAGCTTGGCAATCAATGTGCTTTGATGTTGTGCTTGGCAACCTGGACCTCCTTCCATCACCATCAGGTGTGTTACAATGAGTATGCAACTCAGCTGTACAACTAATTGACAACCAGTTTGGACAGCAAGTGGAAGTGTGCTTGTATACAATAGTGCTAAGATCAGGCAGCACAGCACAATGAACAAGCACAAACCCTATAACACAACTACAAATGAACACAGGAGTTGTGTGGGGACAAATCAACATGAGCGCAAATGTCAGGCTATAAAAAAAACAAACAAAAAAAGAAATAAAATTATGACAATTTATTCAGAAAAGGAATATGCACATAATACATTCAAAACGATGCTGGCAGAGGAGAGAAGAGAGACACGCTGCAGCCAGAGACACACGCAGGATCGGGTATCGGGTGAGTATAATATTTAAATTATTTTTTTAACACATTTGTCGTATAGGACGCACTAACTTTTCCCCCACAGTTTTGGGGAAGAAAAAGTGCATCTTATATGGCAAAAAATACGGTACATTTAAATGTATTTTGACAGACACACACAAGTAAAATCACTAAATGTTCCTTAATACATGTATTATAACATGTTTGCCTATAATCCTTTACTAAAATATTTGATTTCTCTAAAGTCAAACTGGAACGAAATTTTTATCAGGTCACAAATGTTTGTTCACATATTTTTTTTACACTCATACTATTGTGTGATGACATATTTGAAAGTGCCACTTATTATTTATCCACCTTGATAGAAATTAGTTTGCAGTGTTGCAACCAAAAGAGAAAGTAACAAGAGGTGCAACAAATGTAACTATAAATGAAGCAAGTTTGTGATGGAGTAGATTGTAACATAAAGAGTAACACTTACAAAAACAAAATATCAAGCATTAAAGACTCAAACTGACCTGAAAAATGGACTGGAGATGCGCACAGAACAGGGCGCAGGTGTACGCCAATATAATGCTATCACCTCATCATTGAGGTTAACATCTCCTTCTGAATTGCACAGCTGAAAATTAATTGCCTTAATTGCTGTATTCGAGATCTTTGCAGGAAAACGGCAGGCGAGTTCACTAGAACTCTGGCCCGACTTGCGCTAACAGAGGTCGCTGACCGGCGCGTACACACGCGCGTCGAGCGTATGCGCATTTTATTGATGAATCAGGCCCTGAGTCTCTTATGCTTCATGTCCTCTTATGTATAACAGTTGATGTGTATTGAGATTATTTTCAAAGCATCTAGGCAATAGGCATTCTAGAGACAAAACATAATACAAAAAAAACAAAAGAATTGGAAAACTTTACAGGGCAGGTTTCATTTTTATTGCTAAGCTGAGAATCCTTAGCCACTGAGAGATATTGGTGAGGAGGTAGCTTCCCCTCTTTTAGTAAAATTTATGATTTTATATTGGAGAGGCACACACACATAAGCACTTTTATGTTCACGACTTGGCTTTCAGACACTGGCAGGGCTTAGAGATGCATGTCCCTAGGGAAATGAGTTTGTTGGAAATGCTTAAGTGTGTTTATCTAGCATATGGCCATCATTTCCTTCCGTATTCTGCTCTTCATTATTCTGGGATGATGGCATAAATGTGCAATGCTGTAATTTAGAAATTTTCATTCCATATGTCAAAAGTGTCCTGTGAAGACAAATAATTTGGAAGGAAAATATAGGTTTATATTGTGCAATGCTCTATGTGGAAGCAGGCAAAACTCTTCACTCTGACTCTTAAAGACTGAAGACCTATATATATATAACATCTATGCATGTCTAATATTTCATACTTCAACAATAAATCTGTGTTAAACAACACAACGATTTTTGAGTACCAGCATAAACATGAGTTAATATTAGAGGATCTGTTATTTACACAACCTGTTGGGTTGTGTCTGTTTGACTGTCATTTTTTTTTAAAGACTTTTTTTTTCCTCTTTCTTTGCTGACCTCTAAGGTGGAGTGGTCAAGGTTTCACAGGTAATTTATGTTCTGGGCAGACTCACTCTTGCCCAGAACACTCACTCTGCTCACTCTTGGCTGGTGATACAAATGGATGGGAATTAGGTGGATTTAGAAAACACAGGACTTCGAAAATAAAAGGAGATGAATCCTTATAGTAACTACAAACTGTAAGTAAACTTTTATAACTCCTTGAAAAGAATAAACATTGTAACTGTGAAAATGAGTGGTAAGAAGGTACAAGGTTTTGTTCAGTACACAGGCCGCCATATGTATGCACAAAAAGAGCAACAACTTGTAGGTGAATACCTCTGTGACAGATGTGAGCAAGTCGCCCTTCAGGTATCTCACATTGGAGAATTGGAGAAGCCTATTGCAACACTGAAATCCCTGGATAACCTTAAAAGGGGTCTCCTGCTTACTGAGTAGGTAGTTAATGGCTTAGATGTGCAGGGTGGAGAGGTTAATCAGGATGAACATATTGAGAGCTGGGTTACTGTAGTTAAAGGGAGTGGTAGGGGAACGCAGAAAAAGAAGGCCAGCCCTGTGTTTGAGCTCCCTAACAAATTTGCAAAGTTATGTGAAGATGTGCAGGTGGCAGACCTAGTGGTTGCAACTCTAGATGTTACTGCTACCCCTAACAGCCGGGAGAGCAACCTATCTAGTGGGGGTGGGGAAGGCAATGATGGAAGGTGTAGACAATTGGTTGTCATAGAGGATTCTATGATCAGGAGGACTGATAGAATAGTTTGTCACCCAGATGCCTTCAACCGAATGGTTTGTTGTCTCCCTGGTGCCAGGGTTGAGCATGTGGTGGACCGAGTAGACAAATTATTGAGAGGGGCTGGGAATGACCCAGCTGCTTTGGTCCATGTTGGAACGAAGGATAGGATAGATGGAAGATTGGGGATCCTTAAAAGTCAGTTTAAAGAACTAGGTTTCAAGTTAAAGGAAAGGACCTCCAAGGTTATATTCTCTGGAATATATTGCTTGTGCCATGCGCAACACAGGAAAGGCAGAGGGAGCTTAGCCAGCTAAATGCATGGCATAAGTCCTGGTGTAATAGGGAAGGGTTTGGGTTTTTAGAGCACTGGGCTGACTTTATTGGGGTACAGCTTATATGCCAGAGATGGCTTGCACTTAAATAGAAGGGGGTCTGCTATGCTAGGGGAAAGATTTAGGGAAATTGTGCAGGTATATTTAAACTAGAACAGAGGTTGGAACAGTTAAATAAGGTGGCAGAAAGGTCAGACAGGGTTCAGCCACTAGTGGAGTGTGGATTGAGGATAGTTGGGGGAGGGTTATGGATAAATAAAAGGAGCTTCCCATGTTACACACAAACATTTGATTGCACAGTACTATTTGTACTGAAAAACAAATAGATTTGGCAAACAGTGTTGGTAAATGCAACAATGCTAGAAGTCTGGCAAACAAAATAGGGTAGTTGAAAGTCTTAATGAATGAAGAGCATTATGACTTAGTTGGTATTGTTGAATCCTGGCTTTGTTCTTCAAATGATTTGGCTGTCAATATTCCTGGCTATGTTTGTAAAGTCAGAGACAAACAAAAAGGTGGAGGTGTCTGTCTGTATGTGAGATGTGATCTGAAAGTTAATGTGAAAGAAGAAACTGTTGATGGAGCATGTGATGGGGTGGAGACATTATGGGTGGAGTTGAATGTGGGGGACACAATACACACATTAATTTTTGAAGTCTGCTATAGGCCCCCCAGTGCTAAGGAAGAAATAGAGAATCAACTACTAGCACGTATAGAAAAAACAGCAAAAACTAGAATTGTTTTAATCATGGGAGATTTCAACTATCCTGACATTTACTGGAGTAATGGCAATACAGAAACAGCAAAACAAAAGAAAGTTTATGAATTTATTACAAGATAATTTCATGGTACAGTTTATTGAAGCCCCAACTAGATACTCTGCTGGACCTAGATCTTTATAACAATGCAGAGCTTATAACAAATGTGCATTTAAAGAGAATATTGGTAGCAGTGACCCAGTAATGGGTAGCATAATTTAATTTAATGTAAGCTGTAAATAAGAATCAAAAACAGGAAAGATAAAAACATTTAATTTTACGAAAGCAAATTTTCCATCATTAGGGCAGCTCTCTGTGACTTGGACTGGGAGACAATCTTGTCTTCAAAGAACAAAGAATAGAAATGGGAATGTTTCAAGACTGTTGTACGCAAGCGGACTGAAAAATATATTCCAATGGGTAATAGATTTTAATTTTAGCCTCTTAAACTTACGTGGCTCACAGCTGTTGGTAAAAAAAAGCCATAAAGAACAAGAAAAGGGCATTCCAAAAATATAAAAATGAAGGATCCCGGGGGGCGTGTCTGGCGGGGGGTCAAGATGGCTGCTTAACTAGTGAGCTCCGTGAACCGTGTGAGGTACAGGGGCTATATGAGCAGCGATCACTACACGAGGTGTTCATAAACTCTTCTTTCACCTTCCTTACCTGTTGGAGAATGATGAAAAGGAAGAGGGGAAAGCCGGATCCGCGGAAACCTTCTTACTTTTTCAGGCCACAAACTTCCCGGGAGTCCCAAGATGGCCCCGAATCCCCTCTGAAGTCTTCTCCCGTGGTCAGAGAGCAGGACAGATCTTCTCGCAGCACTAGCCTTGGTTCTTCCGGGAAATCTCTTGGTAGTGCGGGTGAATCCTCTTCATACTTTGCTGTGTTGCTTACCTCTCCCCGGCTTCAGAGAACACCAATTGGCTGTCCAAACGGCTCTCCGTAAATCCAGCCTGGGTATGACCAAAGTCTTGAAGGCCTTTAGAAATACAGGCTTCAGAGCTATTCCCAGCTGATGAAGATAAGCTTCCTTCTTCAATGCTCAAAGGCATGATTCTTTTTTTACAGCATTCCATCCTACAGGATTTAGTGTCCATGATGGATAAGGTTAACTCTACTCTTTTGGGGTACGCATCTAGATTGCACTATATAAAAAATAAAATGTAAGAATTCTCCCAAGCATATAATGATTTGTTGGATGCTCATACAGAAAAATGTAATGATGTAGAATGGCTTAAAACCAAAGTGGCTGACCTGGAAGACTGTTCCCGCAGGAACAATATAAAGTTCAGAGGAGTAGCAGAATTTATCTCACAATCCTCATTGTCCGCATTCCTACGCTCTATGCCCCTGATTCATCATTGAAATCCGCGATCGCGGGAAGCGCGATAATACGCGCGACCCGCGATCGCGGATTACCGCGGTCCGGGACTCGAGTGCGCGCGTCCACTCGCATCCTGAATCTGCCGGCCGGATTCCTGCCATGCGCAATTGAATAGCGCGATCGCGCGCGATTCCGGATCGCTAATACGAATGCGCGACCGATAATCCGATTTTGCTTGATGAATCAGGGGCTATGTGTCAGGCATTGCTCCCAACTGCATCTGATATGGATCTTCTTATAGATCGGGCTCTCACAGGATTCCTAAGCCATCTTTTTTGTCTAAAGATACACCTAGAGATGTGCTAGCACAAATTCATTTCTTTCATATAAAAGAGAAATTGATGTTTGCAGCGAGGAATGCGACACAGCTAGAGGAGCCCTTTAGGAACATTCAATTGTTCTTATCCTTATCCTTCCTTACCATACAGAATCGTAAAAAATTGATACCCATTACTAAATTCCTGAGAGAATCAACCAACGCTAGTTGCAACACCCGAAATGTGTATTTTTGAATAACTGAAATTAACCGGATACTTACTGTTTCTTTTTTTTGTTATGTTTTTTTTGTATTCTTACCTTTGTTATAGTGTTGGTCGAATAGCTCACTATTCGATTCGGCAGCTATTCGCTCCAATATAGCAAAAAAATTCGGGTGGTCGAACATCGAATTCGAACACCACTCCAGGATCAGGGGAGGAGAACTGTCAGCATAGTAAAGCTCCCCTGATTGCTCCGCTCCCTGAGGAAAGGGAAATCCTGATGACAGCAAAGGCATCATCAGGATTTCCCTTTCTCAGCAACTCAGGGAGCAGAGCAATCAGCAGTGTACCTGAGTGCCCATGGCTTGGACACTCAGGTACACTGAATCCTCTTGTTCCTCTGGGAAAGGTCACATTGATAGGCAATTGCAAGGAAGCAAAACAAGTTCATCCACAAGCAAGCATGGATGCAAATGCAGGAAAATGTGTCTTAGGAAGATGTCCTCAGTGGAGGCTAGCCTCAGGCATTGGTAGCCTAAGTACAATGGTACTGATTTATATTACTCACTATTCACTAAGGTCTCATCAGTCTAAGTATATCTGTACTCATAAACAAGTCTGATCCTCTCAGTATCTGTAACCAATATGGCACATAATAGAACTGCACTGGGAAGTTGCTCATAATCAATACTCAAACAATCAATAAAAGTGTGAAGAACTGAAACACCCATTATTACAAATTGGTAAAATTTTTCTATTGTGGGGTAACTCTGATTACAGGTATGAACCAAGTAAGGGGATATTATTTGATTAAGAAATAATTTATCAATATCAGGTGTGAACAAAGTCAGGGGCTCTTCTCAGATTATGGGAAAATATTATTAATATTAAGTACAACTATCTCCCCCCTTGAGTAACTTCCAGTAAACACATCTCCCCCTGTGAGTAAATCCCAAACAGGGGAATATGGATCAGATATAAAATAAAGAAAATAAAACTGTTTGCTTTTGTCAGAGACATTCTGACAAAACAACAATAGGGTAAAAATTCCAAAAACTTTAGCACACAGGAAAAACGGTAATATAGATTTAATTCTTCCTTAACTTCCTTTAACTTTTATTGTCAAGGAGCATTGAATCTATATTTTTAACCAAAAATTAAATGTCTGCCTTTTAAAAACAAACAACAAAAAAAGTTCTGGGAAAGAATGACCTTCCCTTTAAATGGCCCTTTCCTAAAGGCAGTTTCTCTAAAAGGCTAGTGATTTGTGTGTTAATGAATCACTTAACAATGTGCAAGTCAGGCCCAAAATGGGAAAGAAAGCAAAAGGGATACAGCTACCAAAAAATTTTTTGAATTGTTTTCCAACCTGACTGCAATTATACAATTGGAGGCTTCTCCTTAAAACACACCAAAAATTAAAATGAAATAAAATATTAATAATAAAATAATATTAATTGGTATTAATAAACAGTATTTTTTTATAATACCAACATATTATACAGCACTATACCTAGCACTGTACATAAAATATAGCAAAGCAAAATACTGTATGTTTTAGAGTCCTCTAGTTTTACCTGTCCGGGTCATACCGAGATTCCATCGTTGATCTGTTTTTTTCCTAAAATACAAAACTTCCAAATTGATAAATAGCACTTTACTTTCTGTTGGAGGTTCCAAAGAGCTTGTTCACTTATTCCTGACCCTCTACAATTCATAGTTTCCCTGTACTCTCTTTTAAAAGCTCTGAACTCCTTCAAGAATCTATTTAGTTGAGTTTTTAGTTGGTCATTCTCAGCCTGTAAAGAATTGTTTTCTGCCTTTGTATTTTTGAGAGAGACCCCTGGCTTGTGCTTATGAGGATGGGTCCCCCAACGTGGTGAATACACCTCAGTATCACGTCTGTATGTTTTATATGGATGTTGGTTTATCCTCTTTTCAGTACAAAGGGACAAACAAAATCTGGCAATATGGCCAAATAGTCCACATAGCATCTTATCTTGTGAAAGGCATTAACACATTTACTTACTCCTGACACGGGTTTAGGCTGAGGACCTGGAATATCCGGAGCCTTTGATGACTGTTTACAGTACAAAGGAATAGTTTTATTAGAGTTCTGACCTTCCCTACAAAACACTGGATGAGGACCCTGTCCTACTATATAAACAAGGCACATCAGTTTCATTTGCCTGTGGGGGTTGTACAACTCTCTCCTTGCCTGAAGATATAGAAGAACCTTCTATTTTATTAGCAAACTGATCCTTCTCCAGAGGCAATGTTTTGTTCTCTCTTTCCATTTGCTGGTTACTCTTGGCAATGGCAGCAGCCTTACTGACGAGGTGACCACTTAAATAAACTTTAAACCAAAACCCAAAATGTAAATAAAAATCAAGAACAAAAAGAGTAATGCCAGATAAAGTTATGCCACTCTAGGCTAACACCTTTTGAAGAACAAAGACCTGATAGAACAAAGGGTCCTGTTCACCATAAATAGTCAATACACTGACAACAGTCTGATAAGAACAATAGTCAGGTTTATAGTAAATTATAATTAATAATGTAAATTATAATTAATAATAATAGTGTCCACTCTTCCTCATTTTACATATCTAACGGCATGAGACAGGGCTGCCCACTGTCACCTCTAATATATAGTTAATAATGGGGGGGGTGACCAAGGATCACACCTCCACAGGAAACAAAAGGGCTACAGCTACAATTATTCCCAACTGAACAGAGTAATAAATCTTAACCACTGCTGACAATAAAACCACCATGCTAAAATTATATCAATTTAGGATGCTTTTGTCCAAAACAAAAACCAAAATCTCACTATATGTACTTTAGTACATCAATCAATCTTTTTATCCCCCCTAGCGGTAATCCCAAGTGTGGAGCCCCTCTTACCTCTGCCTCGCACTCCAGCAGCGATCAGAAGATCCAGCTGTGATGCCGAGGCGTCTGTCCGTCGGGGGCGTGGCCGGGCAGTAAGTTTAAAAGCATATTACCTAGCAATCTGCTTTTAAATGCTGCCCGGGTCCACGCCACGCCACTGCTCGCATCCGCAGTTAGATGTGATGCACCATGCAGGATTTCATCACTTTGACTTTGACCTTGATTGTTCCTGACTGATTGCTGGAGAACACATGGCATCCAAAAGGCATCTCGCTGGAGCTTGCGCTGTTTTGGAGGAATTTGAACGCAGCAATAGCGATTTGCAGTCCCTTGTGGAATCGAGCGATAGTGATTCACCAGGAAATTTGTCATTGGACAGCGAAAGTGAAGTGAGCGATGATTCTGAACCTGAGGTCAGTGCTGTGCGCACATGGTGCTCCATTGACCTTGATACGGACCAGACAGATTTCCATTCACCGGCACACCTGGGATGGAAATTGAGGGTGAATGCGAGGACCCCCTGGCATACCTAAAGTTGTTTTTGACCGATGAAGTTATCAAAAAAAAATGTTGCGGAGACAAACAGGTAAGCCGCTATTGTGTTTGCTAACTTTTTAATTTTTTTTTTGCAAAATTTTTTTTGTGCAGATGTGTGCTGCTCTGTGCTAACTTTTGACATTTTTTCTATGCCAACATGTGTACTGCTCTGTGTTTGCTAACTTTTTGAAATGTTTTGCAAATTTTTTTTATGCCAACATGTGTGCTGCTGTGCTAACTTTTAAATTTTTTTATGTAAACATATCTGCTGCTCTGTGTTTACTAACATATTACTTGCAACCTTCACACTATAAAAGAACATATCCTAAAATACTTTTTTTATTTTGTTTTATGCAGGTACGCTGGACAACAACAAGGTGCTCCACACCTGAGGTTTGCAGGAGGCAGAAAGTGGGAAACTGTGACCAAGGACGACATTTGGCTGTTTTTGGGCTTGGTTATCCTGCAGGGAGTTGTGGGCAAACCCGTGCAGACGTGGTACTGGTCCAAGAATAAAATGATTGCCACTCCATTCTTTGGCAAAGTCATGCCAGAATTCCAATTTTCACAAACAATGAAGAATTTGATGAGACTACCCATCCTGCACCAAAACTGAAGAAAATTTTGGAAGTGTCTCAGATGATTCTACAAAATTTCCAGCAAACCTATGTGCCAGAAAGATATGTCAGCATTGACGAAAGTCTAATGGCTTACAAGGGGAGGCTCGGATGGGTGCAGTACATTGTGTCAAAGAGGGCGCGATTTTGCGTGAAAATGTATATGCTGTGCGAATCCTCATCTGGCTACATCTGGAATACGGTACTGTACACTGGAAAAGGGACACAGTTCAATCCCAGATACAGCAATTATGGATTGGCAACATCTTCAGTGATATCCCTCATTGAGCCATTGCTATGTAAACATACATGTTGTGTATATGCTTTGCTATGTATTACATATATGTAAACATATATGCTGCTGGACAACAACAAGGTGCTCCACACCTGAGATTTGCAAGAAGCAGAAAGTGGGAACCTGTGACCAAGGATGACATTTGGCTGTTTTTGGGCTTGGTGTTCCTGCAGGGAGTTGTGGGCAAACCCGTGCAGAAGTGGTACTGGTCCAGGAATAAAATGATTGCCACTCCATTCTTTGGCAAAGTCATGCCAGAATACCAATTTTCCCTCATCATGAAGTACCTGAACTTCGCAAACAATGAAGAATTTGATGAGACTACCCATCCTGCACCAAAATTGAAGAAAATTTTGGAAGTGTCTCAGATGATTCTACACAATTTCCAGCAAACCTATGTGCCAGAAATCGATGTTAGCATTGACGAAAGTCTAATGGCTTACAAGGGGAGGCTCAGCTGGGTGCAGTACATTGTGTCAAAGAGGGCACGATTTTGCATGAAAATGTATATGCTGTGCGAATCCTCATCTGGCTACATCTGGAATAGGGTACTGTACATTGGAAAAGGGACACAGTTCAACCCCAGATACAGCCATTATGGATTGCCAACATCTTCAGTGCTATCCCTCATTGAGCCATTGCAAGGTCAGGGCTATTGTGTCACAACTGAAAAATTTCTACACATCTCCTGAGCTTTATGAGTTACTTCTGCAACACAGAATAGATGCGTATGGAACCGTTAGGGCTAATCGGCACAACCTGCCATCACTGTTTGCAAAAGGGAAGCTGAAGACAGGAGAATATGTTGCCTGGCAGAAAGGCAAAACGATGGCCCTGAGATGGTGTGAAAAGAAAGATGTGTGCCTAATGAGTACTGTCCATGATGCCTCTACAGTTATGGTACACACAAAATGTGGGAAAGAAGTGATGAAGCCACAGGTGGTGACTGACTACAACAACACCATGGGAGGTGTGGACAGAGCTGACCAAGCCATGACATTCTACACAGCGATGAGGAAACAGCAAAGGAAATACTACAAAAAGATTTTCAGGCATCTAGTTGAGCAGTGCCTATGGAATGCCTACGTTCTGTACAAAAAAAATAGTCAGAGGCCTGTGAATCATTCAGACTTCATTTTGCAAGTTTCCGAATCCATAGTCAAGAACCACCAAACACCATCAGTGGCTATGAATAGACCTGCATGTCGTGCTTTCACCGTTGTCAACCCAGAATGCCTGACTGGTTGTCACTTCGTTGAATACATCCCACCAACCCAGAAAAAGGCAGCACCTAAAAGGATGTGCGTGGTTTGCTGCTCAAAGACCAATGACAGAGGAAGGAAGAAATGCAAAGAAACCAGGTTCTACTGTCCTGACTGTGATGTTGGACTTTGTGCAGCACCCTGCTTCAAAATCTACCACACCCGGGATGTCTACTAAAAATGTAAAATTTTTTTTTCTAAAATATGCATTTAATTTATATTAATATTTATCAATAATATTGCACCCTTGTTTGGAAAATTTCAGTGAGAAATTTTTGATAAAAACTTTTTTTTATAAATAACATTGTTGTGGTCTAATATTTCATTATTTTTTATAGTAGTGATTTATAATTATGTACTATAATATAATTTATGATTATAATAAAATAAATATATATAATTAATATACCCGGGAGTTAATTCCAAGAATTACAGACCCACAGTATAAACAAAAATTTCAATGCAAAATAATAGGATCACTTTTTGCATAAAAAAACTGACAGAATTAGAACGCTAGGGGGGTTAATAACTGAATTCACCAACTAAAGTGAACATTAACATCCACTTATCTTGGGTTTCACTGAAAACAGCACACAATAGTTCACAGATTCACAATCCAACTTCTTATAGCTTTGTAACAACAAACTTCTGTGAGGGGTTCTTAAACATTACCTTTTTTCTACTAACAACTTTAACAGTTCCTACTGAGAATATATTCCAGTTAATGATCCCAAATGTATCCTCCCCTGCTAATTTAAACCAGTTTACTAGAGGTACATCCAATACACTTTTATTTTGGGATTTCTATACATATGTGGTGTATTGCAAATACAGCAAATACTCAAGCATGCAATGATGTGCGGCCTCTTACCAATACCCACGCAGCATAAAATATCACAGACAATATCACTGTGGTCTCAACTTGTCTGAATGGCTGACTCAGCCTATATTCACTTAACTCTGTTTTTGCATAAAAACAAAAATAGAAGCTGTTTGAATGAACCTACTAATTTGTGTCCTATGATCGCCACTGTTGATTTTGGAATATTTATCTGCATAAATATGGATTTTCTTTCCCCATCAATGAATATAGATATTCTATAAAAGAAGGTTCATGCACAAATGATAGCTAGTCACAAGGTGAAACAAATACACAGCAATATTGTTTGATATCTAAACAAAGGAACTTCAATCAATATTATATACAGAACATGAACATAAGGTTATTCGTAGTAAACCCCTGTAATAATCTAATAACTGCTTAGTACAATACAACAAAAACAATATAACAATAATAACATGGACATATACTAGACAATATAGGAATGCAATTCAGGAATGTCTTATGCTACCTGTAAAGATGTCGATGGGTACCCCAGGAGCCTGATTCCCTAAGAACTGTCCCTAGGAACTCTCTATTGATAATTATCACAGCTCCCCTTTTGTATAGTTAAGTTACATTAAGTAACATTGGGGACTCTTGGATTGGTTAGTGGGTGTGTTCTGTACGATGATCATCAGTTGACACACACCCCACTAGATTGGGATTGGTAATGTAATTTGAAGGACCTCGCAACTAAATTTGATATGTGAATCTTGAGCTTGAACCTAAGTTTAGGGGTCCATAAAGGTCCAGCTGGGTCATCACCCCAGCCCTTCTGTTCAATTATGCATCCATCTTCTGCTGACTTAGGCTTGATGGATTTATTGCCCCTTGAAGGCCCTACTGGTGATCTGTTTGTTATGGAGAATAGGTCTTGTTTCCTGGCATCTGTTTTATCATCTGTTTATTGTTCCTTGGCAAACCAAACCCTGTATTGGTATTTACTACCTTTTGTTATTCCTGTGAAGTCCTGGAATTAGAGACCCCCTAGGAGGGCCAAAGGCCAGTACAAAGATAAAATAGGTTTAATGTTTAAACATCACATTCCTAGCCCTGCCTTCCTGTATTGTTTCATGCTACTTACGATACAGTCTAACTATTGGGATATCCTACAGTGTACATATAACTATCGGAATATCGGGTAATATATACATATATACCTGCACACATACCTTTACATATATATGTATATTTATATATATATATTTACATCTATATACATATACATATCTATTTACATATTCATAAACAATCTTTGGGTGCAACAATCTTTACATCCGGATGTGATGACGTCACACGCCAGTGATATTCAAAGACGCCATTTGATTCCTGGACATAAAACAGCAGGTGCTGCTGTTGTCCCTGAATCGATTTTCTGGCTATACATGCGGTCTGCATACCCCTTGCTATCCTCCTCAGTGGCAATTGCTCAAGGTAAGCCTTATCCTTTCCATAGGTTTCATTAAATATTTTGGAAACAATATTTATACCACCTATTTCTGACTCAATTTATAAATAAATAGAGCATTAGCAATTCCACATAACTGCATACCATGGTCATAAGGCACTAATCCTGAAAGCTGTTAATCTTCCCCCTCTTTTAATATTTCCTCATTAATATCATTATTATTTCATACATTCTTATTACCTTCACTGCTTTTGATGAAAAAGACCTATATTATACCATGAACTCGTGTTTACTTACCACTAATCATGATAATACCTATAGGTATCACACTTGCTAGTGATAACCACTGGAACCACCTTGATTCAACTCATTTGGGCCACCCTATTTGGGATCTAGATACTGCAGCAACAAACACAACAACCCCCCCCCCTCCCCCACCACCCTTAACAAGAGAAAATGCCACCTTTTTGTACATATGTGTCATCTTCACCAATGAGTAAGTTGATTTTTCTCCTTTTTCTATAATGACCAATTTATATATTATAAGACTGATAAATGAAGCTTTTTGTTGCTTACCATATCACCTACCATATCCAATGTACTTCTTCAAGGAGTAGTCTGATTTGGGGATCTCCCTGACTGAGGACCAAAAACAGAGAATAATCCTTTGGAGCCATAAGGTGTCCATTAGTAGTAGATTCCAAGAGTCAAAGTTCAAGATTTTATCAAGACAGTATCTTACCCATAAGAAACATATGCTTGAGGTGCCCAACCATTGCTAGTGTTGCCATACAGCACTCTGATCCATCCTCCACATATTCTGAGAATGCCCAAGCCTTAAAACACAACAGTCAGGGATATTGTCCAACGAATGACAGACTCTGCGATCCTGGAGGATCTTGAATTTTTTCTCTTATAACACAACTCCTTCCTAGAGAAGGTTTTTAAGAACTCATGTATTGCTGCTTACTGGAAGAAACATGATCCCCCACCTATTCACCTGTGGGTCAATGAGATACATCACATGGAGCATCTGACCTCATCCCTTCAGGTTCAGGTCAGAAATTCTTCAACACCTGGTATCATTGGTCTAAAATCACCAATTCTGCAGAGTATGGTTGCTACCTGGGGCCATCCTGACCAGCTTAACACATTATAGTAGTAGGTGTTAGCTCTGAGGACCTTAGTACTGTTTACTGAAGTGAAGCACCACACCTAATAGAATGTGATCCCCTTCCCATTGGCAAATGATCTGTCTGGTACTAGTATCAGGGTTGTCGTTTCCCCTCCCCTACTCTTCTATTTTGCTAGCTTTCCATGGGAAACACTCTTAGGCCCGCCTACCCTGGAACTTTTTACAATTTCGCTATGAATAGCCATATGTTGTTTATCTTGATGTTTCTGTGCTTTGTTATATATGCTTAGTTTTGTTTTATCTGCATCTTGTTTTGTATTCTTGAGGCTATTTCATCCCTGGTTCTCATGTCTGGTGTAGTCCTGTCGTTGGCCCCACCCTTTATCTGTACCCCCGTTAAGTGCCTTAACCTGTTCATATTGTACACACTGATGTAATTCCTTAAGTCATTTTGGGACCTGACTGCTACACAGAGAGCACATTTGAGGATATGTAACCATGGATGATTACAGTGCAAAAAAGCCACCACAAAATAAATACACTTAGAGAGGTTAGCATGTTCATGTCATATGTGTTATGGCTTTGGTTTATTGTACACTGTGAAATTTGCATTGTCGTCTTCTTTGATATAGGTTTGAGGATTTACCGTCTCAATGCATAAACTGAAAATGCCTTTTAGTAAAGAGGTCTTATGTAACTGGTGTGCCTAGTCTTACTTGCAATCCTTCTTTAATAGATAATCATTATTTGGAGGGGAATAGTATAGATAATAACAAAATAATTTAATTGTAGTTTAATTGTAATAGAATAACCTGTTAATAATCTCACTATAATCACTTGCTATTAATACATGTTTTTTATCAGTACATTTATTTTTTAAATAGTTTTGTTGAAATGTCATGTTTGTAGAACCAAATAGATGTAGAATGAAAATACACGTTATTCCTTTTTGTATTCAGTCTAAAAGTGTGTGTCTTTTTTTGGCCTTGATTTTTTGATAATGTAATTCTAATTCCAACCAGTTAAAAATGCTCAGATTAAATTGATCAATATTTTTTTTCCAGAAGGGTTTCTTACATGGTCTATGTCTGAAAATAATCTAAAAATGTTGATGTTATCTATTTCCCAAACATACTTATTATATTGTGTTGCATATTAGATTTTTGCAGGATAAAGTTTATATAGAAGAATAAACTAGTTCTACAGGATTTAAAGATCAACAAATAAACATTCCCATTTTTTAAATGAGACAGTTAAACTCAAATTGTTTTAAAGTTGAAATTAAATGTTGTTAGTATCCAGTTTTTCCCTGCATTTTGCACTCATGTAGTTACATTTTGCACTCATGTAGTTACACAGAATACAGACATGACAGGAGATGGGCCCACAATGCAAATAAATGCCCACAATCTGTGTTATTTTCAGGCTAAGGCAGCTTCATAGTATGAGGATTATTGATGGAATAAAAGACCAAGAATGATACAAGAGAATTGTTTATAGGTATACAGTTACCATTATTGCAGCTTCTTTTATATAATGGGTTTTTTGTTTATGGGGCCTGACATTGCAATTAAAGCAATCTAGATAGAAATATTTTAATTATTTTATTGGAAATTTAAACATGATAAAGCATTGAAGCACTGTAAAGCACTAAGTGAAACATATTTCTTATATATACTTTATTATTATTGTTATTAAAAATATTATTAATTTCTTTATAATTATTAACCATTCTTTAATATCCTGTAGTGAAATGAAGACAGTTGTTATTTGTATTGGAAGGCAAATAACAGGCCAAGTGTCAAACTGTCATGCTTATCCTGCTTATAAACAGTATACTGTAGAAACACAAAATAAAGCATGAAAACTACAGCATTAATTATTTATTTGTCACAGCAAAGTACTCTGTACTTTAGGCCATTGTACACAATTGTCAATATACTGTAAATTAGTAATCAGTAATTGCACATACTAATCTACCCAACAGCTACTGTACAGGAAATGGATCATTAGTTCACATATATGGAAATAGATAGAGCAAGGAGATAATAATTGGGGTAAGTACCATCACAGCCAAAATACAGTGGAAACGTTCTCAATTAAATGTGTTATGAAAACTAAATTTAGTTGCCTGTGAAAAACAATCAAAACAAGACTTGTTACATATTATCTGATGTGTTACCTTTTTTGTATTGTCATTTTATTATAAATGAAAAAAGATGTGTTCTCTGACAGGTAACCTAGGGTAACATAAAGTATTAATTGGTCTTGATACTAGCTCTATTATTTGTGATTTGTGTTTGCCAATTATTAGTTCTGCCCTATAAATGTGTGTGTGGGGGGTGTCTTGTATTATTTAGATGTCACATACAGGTAGCAGAGTTCTGTTAAACCTTATAAAAAAGGTTTATAATAATATGTAAAACTTGGTTCTGTATAATTTAGCCTTATTTTTCTTTACCAGCTTCCATTTATTTTTGAATAACATGAAGCCATTAAAAATTTATTCAGAGAATCTTTGAATTATTTTTCAACAATTATTTTACATTTCCTTAGTCCCTAGACTAGTAAGTTTATTAAAAATAGATACCAGAAACAGAATAGAGAGATATGAAAGAAATAGAAAATACCTGACAGCATGCTACTGATTCTATTTTATTAGGTTATCTACCAAAATGTACACTTTTGGGCCACTATGCATTCTCTGTATTTCAGCACTCATGGTCACTCTAACAGTAACTTTCATGTATAGGAAACAAACTTATTGTGTCTTTTGTTTTTCTGCCTGAATAAGAACTATGGAAAGCTGATTTTCTTAAAAAGCTCCAATGCAGTTATGCAAAACTTTTTTATCCCACGGTGGCCATAATCATTGCCTCCAAATAAATTCCAGAAGCATATCCTATCAACTCTGCTGCTGTGGGTTTTTTAAATTTTAAAACCCAAGGGCTGGAAGGTAGATTTCCAACATTCAAAGGGTAAAACTGTTCATAGGTACATCAGTTTATAAAATCCTTTATTCATCCTCCATGGTTAGGGCTTTCCGAACCTTATTAGCATTACTAGCCATTCATCCTTCTGTTTAGCTTGTCTTCATATGTAAGATTAATTGTACTATGGGCTACTGTTTTCAATTTATTCTCTCTAACAATTTAAAATCATATATTTGAAAGTATAAGCATTTGTGTTTTGCTAATGCAATGCATTTGTGAAGCATTTCTGAAAAAAAAACATTGTGTTCAAAATTTGAATGTTACAGTGCAATCCACACTTATAGGTATTGCTCTTGGTACTTAATTGCTAGGGATGAGTAGAATTTACCTTTACTGAAATCTCAGTGGAGTATGTGGGGTTTAATGGATGAAAAATAAATATTCTTTTTAGAGTTGTAGGATGTGCTCTGTTTGGGGTGCCTTGAATTTAAAGAAGACCTTTATCTTACAGCTTAAGATATTATTTACATATGATTTTCAAGACAAAAGGGAAGAAGGTAAAGGATATATAGGAAAGGGGAAGGAAAGGGGTCTAGCTCTATCTCTAGCACATGGTCAATCTATCTCACACAACCATACACACCAGGGTTTTCTCTCCTTGAACCACACCCCGCTGCAGGTCCTGAGCGAATCACATTGTTGATTCATCCTTGGTGAAGTCTTCATCAAGAGGTCACACAGACTGTCCTTGTCCCAGGCTTGGGATTGTTGTCATATACCCCTGCCCCCTCCAGGAAGACTGAAGTTATAGTGAACAGGTTTGGGCAGAAATTGACACCAAATGGTCAAACTGGCCAAGGTGGTAATGATCCTCAGGCATCCACACATGGAAGGTCAATCATTGTCTCTGTTAAGCAATCCTTTGATGTTAAAGGGACTGCATCTGTCTCCACAGATAATGAGTTTTCTAGCTTGTTTCCAAAAAGGCAGACTTTTCTTTCATATTCATATCAGTTTTGGTCACTTCCAACAAGAGTTAATAGGCAAACTACTGCATGGAAAGCTGGGCACTGCTATGGGGAACAAGCATCTATGTATATTTTTTCTAGAATACTTTTCAAAAGAGAAAATAATTTAAGGACA
Organism: Pyxicephalus adspersus; assembly: GCF_032062135.1. Lineage (NCBI taxonomy): Eukaryota > Metazoa > Chordata > Amphibia > Anura > Pyxicephalidae > Pyxicephalus > Pyxicephalus adspersus. The sequence goes on from NC_092871.1 coordinate 40,598,256, forward strand.
ACAAAAAATACACAAATCTTTTAAAGAACACACTTTTTTTTTAAATAAAAAAACTTTGAGGTTTAAATAAAAAAACTTTCACTTAGATTTCAACCAGACCCTCCAATTAAGACCCTTGAAGCAGGGCAGGAGAGCACTTAATGCATGTTTTGTAATTTCGTGTGTGGATGGCATATAGTAGCCAATTGGGTCTTCAGTTCTGAGGTTAGAGAAATACAAGCTGGAGCTGACATACTAAATTACCAATTGTGGTCAAGTGCTGTCAGTGGGCTCTAACTGTGACTAGGCCAGCTGCGGCTTCCCCAACAAAATGGAATCAAATCCCCTTCACAAATTTATAGCAGCTTCTAGGTTGCAGTGTGTACATATACCAATAAATTTGAAGTTTTTGGAAGTATAAAAAGGGAACAGTAACTGAAATGGCTCTGAGCCACCAAGATGCAAATTTAAATCCCCCTTCACAAATGTATACACGGCAATTGAAAATAACTATACCATCCATGTATCTTTGAATTTTTGGGGGCTAAATAGAACAGTAGTATTCAAAATGGTTTGTGTCACCCAAAAAGGGAAACAAATCCCTATTCACAGTTATACAGTACACACTGCAACCAAGAGTAACTGTGCACTTGCAGGTATCTTTGCATTTTTTTCAGGGGGAGGGGTGAAATTAACAATTTTGTTATAATATTCAAAAGTGCAATCAAATTCCCATTCACAAATGTATACACTGCAAAAGATGGTAACTGTGTATATACAGGTTTCCACAACATTCCTGAGTTGCAAAACAATGGTGGCTGAAATGTCTCTGTGTCACCGACATGTAGATAAAACCCCTGTTCACAAATGTATAAACTGCAACTAAAAAGAAATGTACACAACCAAGCCTCTTTAAATTTTTAGGACGTGAAATAAACAGTGATGTCCAAAATAGTTTTGGATTATCCAAATGGTAGATTTAATTACCTTTCACAAATGTACTCACTGTTAAACTGAAAAAGCATGTAGGCTAAGTTGCAATGGTAACAAACCCTGCACTTGCTGGTTCTGACACGGACAGAAGGTGAAGTAGTTTTCTTTCCACCACTGCAGCAGTAACTTGACTAATAGAGATCTGTAGTAGGCAGACAACTTTCTATTCCACCTTTAGTGATATATCCAGTTTTGTCTGTTTACAAGCAGTAGCAAAGTCCTATCTAGTACAAATCATCCCACAATAAAATAGCATACAGCCTTTGCATTTGTTAAGGTCTGGGTGGGGCATATACATTGTGCCAACATACGAACATACAAGCTAGTTTCTTGCAGTCCGGAGCTAGTACACGCGCCTTCACTTGCCAGCCGGATTCCTGCCTTGATAAATGAGCAATAGGGGTCTCAAATCTGCCAATTAAGGCGATTAAATTTCAGCTACGCGATTTAGGAGGATCTGTTAAACTTATGGTGAGATCATAGCAATTAATTAGCTCACACCTGCTCTTTGCTTTGTGTGCATCAACAGTCCATTACAGGTCAATTAGAATCTTTAATGTGTCATCTTTTCTTGGGTAAGTGTTACTTTCTTAGGTTACATTGTATTCATTAACAAAATTAATTATTTATTGTTACATTTGTTGCACTGTTTTCATACTTTTTGGTTTGCTTTGCAACACCGCACCCTAATTGAGATCAAGCTGTATATATACTAGTTAACAGTTCATAATATGTAATCTCACAATAGTATGAATTGTAAAAAATTCTCACCAAGCATTTGTGATCTAATTAAAATATCATTGAAGTTTGGCTTGATAGAAATCAAATACTTGAAAAAAAGATTATTGCCAAAGGTGGTTTAAAAAAACATTTAGTGATTTCACTTGTGTATATATGTCAAATTACATTTATTCGCTTCTGGCTGCATAAGCAATGCTTGCGCAAATCTAAACTAAATTGCACTCTGCCCTAGTTTGGCAATGTGTTTTTGTAAAGTGTCACATAAAGGTCCAGCTCTTATACAAATATGTCAGCTATTTTAACCCAAACATGATGTGCTGAAATATGTAATGCATGTATTGTAAACATATGTAAATACTCACGTGTAAAGACATTACCAATAAGTTCATCTCTGACTCGACGTCCCTCTGCAGTGCTTTGGGAGCCAGGGGCAGGATGTTTCTGTACCTCTGGCTCGAGTTCCTCTGGAATGTCCTATTTATCCCCATGGTGCAGGCACAGGTTATGCAGCATGCAGCATGCCATGATGACTCGGGCAGCTTTCCATGGTGTGTATAGGAGCTCACCACTGGGCCGCGCCAAGCACAGAAACCGTGCTTTTAGCAGTCCAATGGTTTGCTCCAGAACCTCCCGGCTTTTTTGCAGAGCCTTGTTGTAATTATGCTCTGCTTCAGACCGCGGGTGATGCACAGCAGTCGTAAGCCATGGAAGCTGCCCGTATCCTTTGTCAGCTGTAAAAAGACATACATAATACATGTTAGTTCTTGGTATAGTAAGTGTTCTGTGAACACTAGAGTTTTTTTTACAAAAGTTGCTAATGGTTGTGCTCTTCGGTCACTTTATTGCTTTTTGGTTGTTAGGAGACATTGTTACTACTGACTACCACACTGAAGTACTGTGAGCTGTTAACATTGTAATTATACTAGGGCTTCCAGGAATATCTGAAAGTTAGTTCTTCCCCCATGCTCCCAATATTGTACAATATTTATAAACTATTTGCTAAATTAGATGTTAGCACAAAATATGACATATATACAATATAGGTCATAGCCTGGCATTCTGACAATGCAAAGGGACATAGCAACATAATAGGTGTCTTTAGGATTTGACTACTGTTAGTTGTATTACAGTAATGACATTATACATTACCTATTAACCAGCCCTCAGGCATTTCTCCAGAGATGAATTTCCGGTAGAGGGCTGTCTGACGCAGGATATAGGCATCATGGCATGATCCTGGGAAACCTGTGCATGCACTCATGATTCTCCTGTTGGCATCAGAGACTATTTGTACATTCAGTGAATGATATTGCTTCCGGTTACGAAAGGCGATTTCCTGCAATTTAAGGGCCTGAATGGCCACATGGGTGCAATCGATGGCCCCCAAAACATTCCAAAATTCCGCTCGCCTGAAGAAAACCACCTTTACCTTCCTCCACTTCTGAGCTGTTTGAGGAAAATGAATATATAGTGGGACAAGGTCCACAATGGCATTGATGACCTTTGTAAAAACCCTGGAAACTTTAGGCTGGCTTAGTCCACAAATTAAGGCCGAGGAGGTTTGAAAGGAACCCCTTCCTAAAATATACAGAGTGGCCAAGAGCCTGGTCATTCCTGGCACTGCCTGGCTTCTTTTAGTTTTTGGAGCAAGTTTCTCTTCCAGGAAGCTGTACAGGTCATGGATGACCTGGCGAGACAGGCAGAAATGCCTTTTGACATCCTGGTCATGCAAGCTTTCCAGGCGGCTACGCTCCAAGAAGATGTGTGGTGCCCGGAGCGTTCGTGAAGCATGAGCTTGCTCCCCTGGTTGCTGTTGTTGCTGCTGCCTTTCTTCTGTTGTGATAGGGAAAGTGGTGTTTAATGTCACAACAGCAGTTGTAAAGAGCAACTCTAGTTCCAAATTCGGATCCATGACAACAGCAAGCAAAATCCTTGAACCGGAGTACATTTGAATGCGCGTGCGTGCGCATGTGGTTGCGTGTGCACGTGCGCGTTTGCGTGTGCACGTACTAAATCCCTATAAATTTGCACAGAGCTTCTTAGCCATTCTGGTCAGGCAAACCAAAACCTGGGAAAAAAAGAAAAAGAACAAAGGTTGCGACAAGAAAAAGAAAAAGTAAGAATAAACCACTGACTTTATTCCTCCAAAAAATGTTTTGGGTGTGTTGTCCCATAACTCTTTTATTTTGTTACTTCTAGGTACATGGAGCCAAGGAGAATGGCCACCACCACTTCCACCACCACCACTACCACTGTTGCTGCTGCTGGTGGCCCCACCACCACCACCATGACTGCTGCTGCTGGCAGCCCCACCACCACCACCCCAGGGTCTTCAGTCCATAGACCAACAGGCAGCTCCCTCAGGCCAGCTAGGTTGCTCCAAGAAGCAGGCCAAGTAACATCTAGGCCCCTGGTCCCTCAACCTGGCACCTCAGCCAGTTTGAGCCTGACCATAGAATCTGCTTCCAAGGCAACCAGCTTCACTCCTGAGCAAAATGCAGCCCTCATGGAGTCCTACGTACAACATTTTCCTAGACACCGTGGGGGCTTTCACTCCCAGACTTCCCATGCTATAAGGCAGGGACTCTGGGAGGAAATTGCCAGGAGTTTTGATGCAGTGGGCAGTACACAGCGGACCATTACCCAGTGTCAAAAATGTGTGAGTGACATCTTCAGACAAAAGGGTCCTGGGCACAGAGACCGGAAGGAGTGGGACCTATCCTGAACATCTTGTGCAGCGTCTCAAGGAGTATGAAACATTGGCGTTGCCATTCATCGGGACAGAAACGGTGGTAGGGGTGGACTACCAGGATGACTCCGATGCTTGGAAACCATGTAAGTTCAATCCTTTTACATTACCTAATTACCAAATGTGAATTGATTTTTGCATTTTTGTGGGATTGCAACAGTTTAGTCATTAGCATTGAGAACAAAATAGCATTGTGTTTTTACTTATTTATGCTTGGGGGTGAAATATGAGATCATTTTTGGAAAATTACCTCTTTGCTGTATTTTTACCTTCTTTTGACTTGCATTAACAATGTGTGTATTTCAATTTATTTACAATAGTACGCCCTGAGACGCAGCAGTCCCCTCCTGCCCTCTGTGCTTAGGGTGATGTGGATGATGAGGATGTCACTTCGCATCGAGATGACACTGGGCTTCCTCGTTGTAAGATGAACCTCCATGAACCTTCATGGTATATCTTGTTTGACATTGTGCACGTATCTCTAATCATGTTTATAAGCACACAATGTGTATTATGAGTGTTTAATTTCACACATTTTTGGCTCTGGGAGTGGTATGTTTTGTGGTTAGATTTGTGGTGAACTGATCAATCCAAATGAACTTGGGTTAGAGTCAAGCTCACTCTTTCATTTGTTTATGTGCTTTCATTAACAGTTTACCATCTACAGGAGGAGGTCGTTGATCCACTGCAGAGGAGCCTGGAGGAGAATCCAGATAATTTGGTTTGTGTGTGTGTTCAGCCTTCCAAAAGCTAAGTAATAACCTTCGATCTTTCTATAATTTATCTATATATAGATAGGATTTGTTAAGTTTTCTTGGCAGAGGATTCTGGTGCAGCCTCCATTTGGGAATGTGTGAGCTTAATATGTCAAAAATAATTTTGCGTGTGCGAAATATTGGGGACTTTTGATATGTGAAGACTTGTCACCACATTCATTCATTTTGATGTGATATATCATGTGCCTTTGTAGAACATCCATGTCTGCTGGTTTCTGGTTCTGAAGAGTTTTCACGGGCTGCATCCACTGTGGAGGTAGGCAAGAACTGGTCCATTAGTGGTTTTTTTTTGGGATGTGTTGGGGGAATGAACCTTTCCCAATGTGTTCCATTTGTGTTTTTTTTTGTTTAGGGTCCCTCAGGTGGACATTTACCACAAGCAGAAGAGGAGACACCTGAGGTTTCCTTAAGCAACCCATGTTTAATGTAAAGGACAACATTTTGTCTAACATTTGTTGATGTTTCAATGCCAGGATGCTGTCTGCATAATGTTATGGTGACCCACAAAGTTATGTGATATTGTAGTAATTTTTTATTTTCCCTTTATAGCAACTAGTGGATGCAGGTAGATTGGGTCAACCCAGTATGGGCAGCCAGCTTCTAAACCTCACTCCGAGGCTGGTTGGCCATTTTGATAGATAAGTAGAGTCAAGGATGCCTGCCCCAAGTTCAGATAATTTGGAACCGGTCCACGCTCCTACATGAAAACATCAATCAAAATCGCCAGGACCGAGAATTGAACCAACATCTGGCGGCCTTGCATCGTCAAAAAGAATTGGTCCGACAACAATCGGCCACCTTTGGTGCCTACATGTTCAGAGTTGACCATCTCTGTAACATGTTAAGTGAATCCCTAGGCCAACATTCTCGCCTACATCAGGCAATTATTCACAGGCTGGGTTGGTAAATACCAATAGGTCCTGCTGGCCCCCCATCCCCTGCAGAGCAGCCAGCTCCATTCTTCTCCATGGCTCCACCCTGTGCCCCTGCCTGGCCAATGAGTGCCCCTGCCAGCCCACCCTGTGCCCCTGTCTGTCCACCCTGTGCCCCTGCCAGCCCACCTGGTGCCCCTGCCAGCCCACCCCGTGCCCCTGGCAGCCCACCCTGTGCCCCCATACCCCTGCCAGCCCACCCCATGACCTGCCTGTCCACTCCGTGCCACTGGCAGCCCACCCCATGCCCCTGCCAGTCCACCCTGTGCCCCTGCCCATCCACCACGTTCCCCTGCCAGCCCACCACGTGCCCCTGCCCATCCACCCCTGCCAGCCCACCCTGTGCCCCTGCCCATCCACCCCATGCTCCTGTGCCCCTGGAAGCCCACCCCGTGCCCCTGCCAGCCCAACCCATGCCCCTGCCCATCCGCTGCGTGCCCCTGCCACCCTGTGCTCCTGCCAGCCCACCTCGTGCCCCTGCCAGTCCACCCCGTGCCCCTGGCAGCCAATCTTGTGCCCCTGTCCATCCACCCCGTGCCCCTCCCCCCCGACAGCCCACCCAGTGCCCCTGCCAGCCCACCCCATGCCCCTGCCCGTCCACCACTTGCCCCTGCCAGCCCACCCCGTGCCGCTGCCCAATGTCCACAGGTTAGTAACCCTCGCACTTTCACACTTTACCTAAGTTTCTTTTGATGCGGCCCAAGTATGCTCCAAATGCAGTTTTGATATCTACTCCCCGAAGAATGTTCCAGTTTGTAAATTTGTCAAAGTGATTATGTAGTGTGAAGTATGAAGTCTCAGCTCAATACTCTACAAGTATTGCTGTAATGACCTTAAAAAAAGCTAAACATTACTTCCAAATACACAATTGTATCTTTGTTCACTAAATGAACACAAATCTAGTTATATCTAGGGACCAAATATGGCACACTGCACTTTTCTGACACTTGTCTGGAACAGATAAATGTGCTTGCTAATATAATCAACTACTTTTCTGTTGGTTAAAATGACATACTAAGGTGTTCAGCTGTGTATTCTATGCCAAATGTATTCTTGAATGATGTTACAATTACATATATTTTGAAGAGGACATATCTAACATACCCAACTCTGTTACTTTTAAGGTCACAGGATAATTTGACCAAGTGACCAATGGAGGAATGGAGCAAACTCGGCCAAGCTGCAAAACAGGTTTGTGTAGGATAAGAGCATGTTCAAGATTTTATGATTCAAATAACCATTGTGTAAAAACTAAGGTTTCTTTTTTGTGTTTTTTTAGGGATGGAATTGTATTGGCCAGGCTGGAAAAATCTTTTAAATGTGCACTTTAATAAAAATCAAATTAAATTCCCAAAATCTGGCTTTTATTTTTTTTACAAAAGTTTTATTTTTTGAATCTCCCCCTAATACCTTAAAATGTGAAAACCCAAACAATTATAAAAATATAACAATATAACCAAACTTTTTTTTAAAACTTTTATACAAATTTTTTTTGTTAAAAATGGTACCGCCTGGGCATATCCCGAGGAGGGGCCAGCCTACAGTGGTGCTCCATGGCAGACATCCTCCGGTGCAGCCAATACAGGCTATCCCATCTACTTCCTGGCGGGTGAGGAAAAAACAAATATTATATTAACCGGAAGAGTTTGGTCAAAACATTTTTTAAAAGTACTGTCCCTTTAAAAAAACAAACAAATGAAAATATAAACTTACCAGGAGGATGTCTGCCATGTTGCCGGGGCTGGGGTGGCGGGGACCTCGGAAGCTCCTCAGGAGGGCTGGCTGCCTCCCTTGATGTGGAACTGGCTGTGTTTGTAGAAGGAGGCCAAAAAAATAAGAGAGGTAAGTACTGACCAAAAGTAACAGTATAATATGCAGCTAGTTCTTAAATTGCACAATGCTAAAAAATTCAAGTTATGTCATCTCATCTGACAGTTTTGCTGTTTACACCGTGCCTAACAAGAAAGAAAGGTTATTCCTGGGGCCAAGCTAATTATAGCTATGGAACTAAAGTGATGCAGTTTGTTGGCCATGAAGGTTGTGTGTTTTCACAAGGGACAAACGTGGCTAAGTGACATTTAACCTTTGTCTTCTGTTAAAAGCTGCCTAGACATGAAGCTAGTCATACACTCCTAATGGTACTTGATGGTGCTAGGCCTAACAAGAGGAGGTGCTGGCAAGGGTGCTGCAGCAGCTGTAGATAAAAAATGAACAGCATAAGTAAAAGTGGGTGGGCAGGACTAAAGTAGATTTGTAAGGTTAGTTAAGGTGAATAGAATAATGCAGAATTTATCATGATACTAGATGATACTAGAATGATACTTTCTGCCTACGTCAAAAAATTTACAGCAAACATTTGTCAGTACAACTATGGACAACTAAACAACTCATGTCTATTTTTATTCATGCTAGCTAACAACCTAGAGAGAACGTTCATTTGATGCATGATTATTGACTGGAAGCTACATGAAATCCTGCTAGATCCTTCTTTGTATTTGTAACAAAAAATGGTGAAAGTAGTGTGAGAATGTGTTGAATTGCAACATATGTTACAAAAGTTGATTCTAAAGCTGCGTACACACGTCAGATTTTTCTCGCCCGATAATCGGCATCGGCCAGATATCCAGGCGAAAATCTGGCGTGTGTACAGTCGGCGTCGTCCATCGTCCGAACGACCGTCCTGCCGGATCCACGATGAATGACGACCGATCCTAATGCAAGTGAAGCGGGAGAGCGCTCAGCAGGGTGCTGCTCAGTCTCTCCTCCCCCTCCCCTCTCCATAGAGCAGAACGGTGCTGTATGTACATCACCGTTCATGCATCGTGTAGTCCTTTGTTGTTGGAAAGGATCGTGAAAGATCCTTTCCAACAACAAAAATTGCACAAGTGTACGCAGCTTAAGGTTAGCTTACAGGCAATCTCCTTGGCCTCGGCCGCCTCCTCTTCTTCATCGGAGGACTCTGGCTACAGATGTTGGGCAGTGGGCTCCTCCTCCAGAGATGGCTCCTCCTCCCTGGGGATGGCACCTCCTCCTCGACTGGCTCCTTCCTGACTGGCTCCTCCTCCCTGGGTATGGCACCTCCTCCTCAGTCTCCTCCTCCATGATTGCCTCCTCCTCCCCCGGGGATGGCACCTCCTCCTCCTCCACATCCTGGGGGATGGCCAGTCGCCTGTGTGGCCGCTGAATGATTTGCAGCCGCCGACGTGATGGAGAGTTGGCTGTAATACAAAATCAAATATACAAAATGAATAAGGGTAGTAAAATATAGGAAGTGAAAAACAAACAGTTCTAGGCTAAACAACACTACTTTACACAAACAATAAACATTCTAAAACACCACACCTTAACAAGAGGAAAAGACAAAATGCAAAATCTACCAGACAGGATGCGGTCCCCCACTTCGCGCACCAAATCCGGTCTCCTCCGCTTTAGGTCGCTCCAAGTATGTTGGATCTGGGCGACTGCTGGGCGCGTCCCTGCAGGGGTCCACATCCTGTCTGCCAGCCTCTCCGCCATTTGGCGCGTTACAAAAATCGACCGCTGCTGGTCATATCTCTGCTGAATCATTGTCTAAAGAAAAAGAGAAACAAAATGTGAGTTATTTTGACAACAACCAAACACCTCTTAAAAAGAAAAAAAGGGATAACTAATTCATTGACTGATTGATTGATATATTTCCTGTTGCAAATTGACATAGTTTGGTTGCAAATGCAAACTGTTTGTTTGTTAATATTGTGTGTAGATATATATGGGTATACTATTACTATTACTGAGAAGCTTCCAGTTGCCACCCCAATAAGCTTAATCCTGTTTAAACCATTATAAAAACAATAATTGTGCTCCTAGATGTAAACTCTGTGTATCTGGTCTAGGGGCAAATCTAGGGGCAAAATGTAAGCACTGTTGCACTGGGTCAGATAACGCAGCACATGTGGATTTATTTTTTTGACACGTGAAAAAAAAAGATTTATACAAAAAAGTGGAGGAAAACAAAACATGGGAATATCTATGTGATACAGTAGAACAATGTGCCTTCACCAAAATCAGGATTGTGGTCTCAGCTATCCAAAGGACAAAGAAAGATAATTTCCAGCCTTGCATGATAGCGAGGAGGCAAATTAGTGCTCTTCAAATGATCTACCTCTGATTGAGCTTTATGGAGTAGAATCATGAAGATTTTTCAAAACCATACATACACACATCAAAATATGTGCATGTACATAGTTGTGAACAGCCAACTTTAGGTGTGTGGACCTCTACCCAGCTCTCAAGCTCTCATCTGCAGCTCTAATCCATTGAAAGAACAATAGGGGAGGCTCCATTATCAGCTATCATTTGTGCAGAGGATTCCAGCTGCCGATAGGAGCTGGGCAGTGAGAAGACCACAGCTAGAATGAGATGGGGACACACGCTGTCCCTCCCCCATTTTATAGCTGTCCTGTGGCTTCTATATAAAAAACTTGGTAAAAATATCTCCACTCTGTGGGCATGTTTAAGGACATCATGGGCACAATGTGATATCTGTGTGTGGGAATTCTGCATGTCATATCTTGCAGCCTTACAACTCTGTGTACAGGCACAGAGGACACTCATTGATAATAGTCCCAAAATATCTACAAAATCCCAGGCCACCAAATTACAAGCATTTGAAGATATGAGGATCCCAATTGCAAACACTATAGAAAATCCTACATTGGGAATGCTTTTTCCAAAGCAAGTGCACATAGGAGTCCTTAATTGAAAAAGTGCCCCCCCGGGCCCACTTACATAGCAAGGAGCAAGTGTCCCCTGACCTGAGCCTACATTTTCTGGTTTATGCACCTCACCATTCCCAATAAATTGAGGTTTCTTGAAATGTAGGTAAAAATTTCAGCCCAATGGCCTGGGGGGCATGAATGGACCTTTTTGCCTTTTGCCTCCTAGATGCACTTGCTTTTTAAACAGCAACAGCCTCCAAGAAATGCGGTTGAGTAGTAGCTAGTAGGATCCTCAACATTTCAATTAGTTACAAACAAGGGTTTAGGACATGTGAAGGAATAAAGATGGTGAGTTCTTAGGCTGAGAAAAATGAGAAGCAGCCTAAAAACACATTTAAATGTGCAAACATGCATGATACATAAAACAAATTTAAATGTGCAAACATGTATGATGCATAAAACACATTTAAAGTGCAAACATGCATGATGCGCAAAACACATTTAAATGTGCAAACATGCATGATGCATAAAAACACATTTAAATGTGCAAACATGGCGGGGAGGGGGATTATTTTTACTACAATAGGCATACATTTTGTCCATGTTTGCACATTTAAATTTGTTTTTTGCATCATGCATGTTTGCACATTTAAATGTTTGCACATTTACCTTAATATTGAAGCGCAGGTCCCTCTCTTCAAACAATGGGCTATGATATGGGCAATGGGATATGAAACTTGGTTTACTCTTGCCTACTGTAAAAACGCGGCCACGCCACGCATTTGCACGTACGTCTGCTGTATGCGCATCAATACCGGCTTGTAGTTGGTGTTCCGGTGTTGCGCATAGGTATGCGCATTTTTTTTTATATTAATATACTTTTTGTATATATTTTTTGGTATGTTTCTTTTTTGAATTATGGACTAACCTGCTGGTTTGTACACTTTGAGCCAAACATATGTGTTTGCTTTTCAAGCCTTTCAGGGTGTTTATCCAGTTTGAATTGCATGTTAGACCTTGCCCAACTATATATTGACTTACCTCAGCTTGGTTTAACCAGAAGCAATATCTGGTGATGGAAGGAGGTCCAAGCTGCCAAGCACAACATCAAAGCACATTGATTGCCAAGCTCACAAGCAGGGTCAGGCACTCTTAGAAATGAACAGATGTTTTGTTAACTTAATGCTCATAAATACTGGAGTGTATGCATTATTTAGGTGTTTACACAAAACAAATAGTACTAGTATATCAAACTTCGAAGGCCAAATCCACTTTGTGCCAAACATTTTCTTGCTTTTCCATCCTTTCAGGGTGTTTTTGCAGATTAGAATGGCATTTTAGATCTTGGCCCACTATATATAATTGACTTACTCACCTCAGCTTGGTAGTGGAAGCACATGAAGGTGGATTCCTTCTTTTAAACAGAAGCAATATCCTCCATGAATGTTGCTTGTAGCCAAGCCCATGATATCAGAAATCATAGGAAGAAATAGTCAATCTTTGCAATGTGAAGCAATATGGTCCAAAAAACCCTCTTTGCCTATTTCTTCTTATAATTTCTCTTTACTATGTATATGTACACACATCTAAATGGAAACATACATGTTTGGCTTTATGTGCACTCATGTTTATACATACATAAGTGCATATGAAGCAAAACATGCAATATACCGTATTTTCCGGCGTACAAGATGACTTTTTAACCCCGAAAAATCTATGACAAAGTCCGGGGTCGTCTTGTACGCCTGGTACCAGTACTTACCTGGAGCGCCCGGTGTCCTCGTGAGTCCCCTCTCTGGTCTGGCGTCCCTGCGAGTCCTCCTGTGCCTCCTTCTGTCTTCCTGCTTTTCAGCTTACACGAGTCCTCCTGGGCAGGCTCGCGTTGCTTCACAGCAGGACTCGTTATATATACACACACACACATATACATAAATATCTATAAGAAGCAAACAAGAACGTGTGTGTGCTTGTGACTTGTGGGAAAATCTAGTCCGAAAAAATACCGAGGCTTCGCAAAACCGAGGCTTTGCCCATGGAAAGTTGCAAGATTTACCCGCAGGCGGCTCCTCCGATCAGGCATCGTAAGCCTTTATATAGGCGCCTATGTAGAGGAGCTGAACTCAGTTAACTCTTGCCCAACTCTTTTTCGTAAGCCTTTATATAGGCGCCTATGTAGAGGAGCTGAACTCAGTTAACTCTTGCCCAACAGGAAAGAAATAAGTCATTTTAATATATACTTTTTTCTTAGTGCATATAGATGTTTTAAACATTTGAACAGCACAAATATTTTTTTTAGGGCTAAGGGTAATATGTGTGCCATTAGAAAGAATGCTTTTTTAGGGGAACAGTGACTTTTAATGCAAGCTCGCCAGTGTAAAACTGCCGGGGATGCGCGGCTCCAGCAGCGAGCTCATTTAGTAGGTGAATTGCGCAACGGCTTCAGATTTTGGATCGCACTTACAAATGCGCGACTGAGCCTCTGATTTTGCTTGGTGAATCAGGGCCACTGTGTCAGTGGGAAATTGTTAGGCACATTTAAACAATAGGCCCTACACAGGTCACACAGCTTACATTGCACCTGATGCCACTTCCCAAGCACTGCTCAGCCACTGTCCAGTATTGAAGCACACATGCGCACACATTCACACTTTTACGGGTTTGGAAAATCCGTTCAAAAAAAGTGCTGGAACTTCGTTCTGGTGCATTCAATAAGAAAAAAGCTCTGGCTTTATGTATCTGGTGATGTGGTAAGTGCTCCATGCACTACATTTGATGGGATTGTTCTCTTGTTCAAAGATTTTGGGTGGCAGTATTCTGTTATGACAATGAAATTTTAGGTTTAACACTTCCACAAATGTCTAAAATGGCCCTGCTACAATTAGGCCTGGGGATCACCCAAGATTGGTGCGGATACTGTTACTTCAAATATTCAATGGGGCAAAACTTATTAAAGCCAGAGCCTGGAAGTCCCCCAGACATAATTTTGGTGAAGTCAAAGCACGTATGAAAGCACATATAACAAGAAGTCTTTGTAAACCAGAATCTGGTGGCTCTGGTCCTGGACTGTTTTGAGAATTTCCAAACAATATGGCAACCTTGGATTGACTATACTTTCTAAGGAAGGTTTGATGATCAGCTTTTGCAAGTATAAGATGAATCATGCTTATGCCCTCCCCCCCCCATCCTCCCCTTTTTTTTCTCTGACAGGAGGACTCCAGGGCCCAGGGGTGGCCCACTGCAAAGATGCTGTGCTGTAACCATATGATGACATGACAAGTTTTTTTTCTTTTCTTTTTGGTCTATTAAGTTTACAGACTTTAGTTCATTAACAAGAACCATTAATCCAGATACTGATTACGTAAATTTTTATTGTTTTTTTTTATTAAACTTTTTTTTAGGATTTTTCCAATCAAAAAAAAATTTAAACAGATACAAAATCAAAATTAATTTAAAAGTACAGTGAAGAAAAATAGAACATCAAATCAAAAATAATAAATAACCAGGGATTGGGAGGACAATGAACAGGTAAAATTCAAGTAAAATGTTGTTTAACATATATTCGTTTGATACATGATTTACACTACACAAAAATGATTTTGTTACTGGGAATAACACGTGATTTACATGATAGCGAGTGTGCTGACTCCAAATCTGAACTCAGAATTCGCCTATCACCTACAGATTTTTAGTTATAGTTATGCTTTAGCTGTTCAAATGGTCGATAATTGGGTAATGTATTGTTATATGAGAATATTACAACAGTTGCAGCTACCACTATGCCTGCTGCCGCCTCAGCTGAACCAAGTCCCCTGGTGGCATGCATGTTCCAGCAATGGCTGGGCATGTCGGGGCAAGTCAGTGAGCTGACGTCAGAAATAGGTAAATAAGGCGAGATGGACCAAGGGCTTGTCTTTAGTTGAAACCATCTTATTGGATAGTACAGCTAGGCCATAGTGAGTCTGTTTTGAGTTAAGATGAGTAGGTACAGCTGTGTTAATAAACCGGACATTTTTTTCTACATTTGTGGCAAGTATACCCCATGTGATCAACGCAAGAACCTAACCAAGGGAGTGAGATTTGCTTGCAAGTATTACTTTGAATGTGAAAATGGAGATCAGGATAAAAGCTAGGCACCTCATATCTGCTGTCAGGTGTGTTACATTGGCCTAACACAATGGTTCAATGGGAAAAGGAATTAAATGCCTTTTGCTGTGCTTATGGTTTGGCGTGAGCCAATAGACTATCACTTAGACTGCTACTTCTGTATAAGTAAAATTGCTGGGTTTTCGAAGAAAACTAAGTCAAAAATCGTCTATCCTGATTGTGAATCTGCTCTGAAGCCAGTACCACATGATGCAGAGAAGCCAGTGCCAGTTTGTCCTGCATCTGTTGGTACTAACAGTGACATGTCGGATGAAGAACAGGAGGATGATGTCGATGTTAATGAATGTTATGAACCCCAATTTGAAAAGGGTAAGCCACATTTTATAAGCCAATCAGATTTAGGTGATCTAGTAAGGGACCTGTTTTTGTCAAAAGAGAAGTCTGAACTGTTAGCCAACTTCACACTTTTGTGATCATCACACAAAGTGCGCAGGTTATTACAAGCTGGAAAACGACATTTGCTTCTGTACCAACGTGAGTGGTCTGATGATGGAGTTAGGTTGAGAATACATGCCAGAGCAGTGGAGATTGTTCATAGACTCGAGCAAAGCAAGCTTGAAAGCTGTATTGCTGCAAGATATCAAGGCCAGTGCAACCACAACATGATGGGCGACTACTGCTGGTTTCTGCAACAGAAGACAGCAAGGAGCCACAAAAGCAAAAGCGAGTCCCTGAAACACTTCCAAAGTGTACATGTGTGTTGAACAAGGACTCAACAAGGTGAATTTTATGTAATTGTGAATGTTGTTGCAACATAAAACTACATTTTTGTAATGTCATGAAACCATGAGGCAAAAGTTAGTTATGTATGAAAATTAGATAGTAACTGTGGAACGAGAGAATGCAGCTAATCGTGTCTATACGCGTAGTTAACTGAAGATCCTGACGTCCTGGGAACTTGAGATTTGGGGCCTGAGTTATCAATAAAATGCACGTACGCTCGACGCACGCGCCAGTCGACAAGTTCTATTCCCGGGAGTCGGGGCCAAGTTCTAGTAAACTCGCCTGCCGGTTTCCTGCAAAAATGAGCAAAGAGCTGGAATATGCCAATTAAGGCGATTCATTTTCAGCTGTGCAATTCAGGAGGAGATGTTTAACTCATTGGTGCGCATCTCCAGTCCATTTTACAGGTCAGTTTGAATCTTTAATGCTTGATGTTTTTTTGTGCAAGTGCTACTTTTTTATGTTACATTCTACTCATTCACAAACTTGCTTCATTTATAGTTACATTTATTGCACTTGATGTTTTGATACTTTTTCTTTTGGTTGCAACACTGCAAACTCATTTCTATCAAGCTGGATATATACTAAGTAGCACTTTCTAATACGTCATCACACAATAGTATGATTGTAAAAAATATGTGAACAAACATTTGTGACCTGATTAAAATTTCATTCTAGTTTGACTTTAGAGAAATCAAATATTTTAATAAAGGATTATAGGCAAACATGTTAAAATACATGTAATAAGGAACATTTAGGGATTTCACTTGTGTGTGTATGTCAAAATACATTTAAATGTATACAAATACATATGCATTTTCATTAGTACTATTTTAACTGGACTGGTTTGTGTGTGTGTGTGTGTGTGTGTGTGTGGGTTAATCAAGAAAAATTGCTTGGATGGTATGCCTTGATGTAATTTTTTGTAATCCTTATTATTGTTAGTTTCATCTGTTGCTGCAATGTTTTTGTGCCTGGTTTGTAATGCCAGTTTCTGTTATTTAGCAATTCTTCAGCAATGTTTTGTGATTTTTTTCCACAAATATTGAGTACAAATGTCTACATGGTTTCCACTCTAAAGTTCTACTTTCCCCCTCCGTATTGCCTTTGTCCCATTGTGACATATTGGTATTTGAATGTCATGGTTTTTATTTATTTGTTGTCATTATGCTGTGCTGCCTGATCTTAGCACTATTGTATACAAACACACTTCCACTTGCTGTCCAAACAGGTTGTCAATTAGTTTTCCAGCTGATTTGCATTCTAACACACCTGATGGTAATGTAAGGAGGTCCAGGTTGCCAAGCACGACATCAAACCAAATTGATTGCCAAGCTCACAAGCAGGGTCTCACACTTTTGGAAATGATCATATTTGAGTTGTTGCTTAACCTAATGCCCATTAAATACTGGATTGTATGCATTGTTTAGGTGTTTACACAAAACAAAAAGTACGTCGTAGTACGTAAGTAGTATGTCCAACTGCCAGGGCCAAATCCACTTTGTGGCAAAAATTTTCTTGCTTTTCCATCTCTACAGGTTTGAATGGCATTTTAGACCTTTGCCCACTATATATATTGACTTACTCACCTCAGCTTGGTAGTGGAAGCACATAAGGTGGATTCCTCCTTTAACCAGAAGCAATCTTTTCCACCAATGTGGCTTGTAGCCAAGCCCATGACATCGGAAATCATAGGAAGGAAATAGAAATAGGCAATCTTTTTAATTTGAAGCATGTGAAGCAATATGGTCCAAAAAGACTTCTTTGCCTATTTCTTCCTATAATTTCTCTTTTCTATGTTTATGTACACACATCTAAATGCATACCAACATGTTTTGCTTCATGTGCACTCATGTCTTTACATACATGCATAAGAGCACATGAAGCAAAACAAGCAATATACACAAAAAAATAAAAACTTACCTGAATGAGGACTGTGCAAAAGTGCGGCACATTTTTCAACTGATAAAACACAGTTCACATGCACATAGCGGGTCCGCCTTGGCGCACAACTATGGGCAACATAATTCTGAAGCTTGGCGCACAACTATGCACACCAAACAAATTTTTGATTATAATAACTATAGTAATTTCAGTTTATTTATATAATTGAAGTATATATATATATATATATATATATATATATATATATATATATATATTTAAATATTTTATTGAAGTATATAATTATATATGTATGTACATATATATATACACACACACATATACATATCTATCTATATATATCTATATATATATAAAGTCGCAATATTTACCCCCGGATGGCTCCTCCAATCAGGCATTGTAAGCGTTTAGATAGGCGCTTATGTAGAGGAGCTGAACTCTGTTAACTCTTGCCTAACCAGAAAATAATAGGTCTTTTTAAAATATGCTTATTTCTTAGCTCATATAGATGTTTTAAACATTTGAACAACACAAACATTTAGCGAGTGAGTTTAGTGAGTTTAATGCAAGCTCGCCAGTGTAAAACTGCCAGGGCTGCGTGCATCCGGCAAGATTGCTTCAGTTGATGACTTCCGCGCCTGTACGCCAGTGCCTCGATATTGGTTGATGAATTGATTTTAGGGCTCCAATTCCGGATTGCAAATATGTGTGTGCGTCAAGCTTACGATTTGGCTTGATGAATCAGGCTCCCCGATTCAGTGCACTTGGTTTAGTATAGGACACATGGATTAGACCAAGTAGCAGACATAATTTGTTTTTTTGTGATGCAGTGAATTATTCAACACCATATAGATCATTTCAATGTTATTGGCATACTGTTATGTCACGATAGAGAAATATTTTCAACATGTTTACTAGGAAAAAAAAAACAAGTTTAAAATAAAAAGCACTCTAGTACATAGTTCAAAGATTAATAAACATTATTGAGGATGTACCATGTGGGTTGGTTAAATGTTTTCAAAATCTCCAATATTTCTGTAACTTGAAAAGGATCTTTGCTTACAGGGGTACCATTGAGATAAAAATGTATCAATAAATTTGTCATTATGCATTTCTGCTTCAGTGATTTCCCTGAAAAACACTTATTTAATAGCAGCAATGACTATGTCAAGTTTTGGTGGTAGTGAGCTGGCCAAAGTCACTAATACCATCTGTGTCGTAGCCAGGAGACAGACCAATATCCAACCTTTAATCGCTTTGCTAGAAATTAAATCAGGGAGTTCTTCCCAAAACCAAACACAATTCAGGATTTGCTGGGACAAAATATCCCGTGACAGACTGGACATATTGTAATACATTCTGCAATCAGAATGTACAATCAGAGGGCATTTCCACAAGCGATGGGCAAGTGTTGCTGAGGGGCCCTTGCACTTCTGACAAGAAAAATCCAAATTACCCTCCTTTGCCTGCCCCGTACTTAGTCTAACCACCTTGTACGCCCTATGAATCATTTTAAGATGGGTTTTCTCCAGATCTCAGATGTCATTGCTTTTCATACTGTTTGGTACCCTTGGACAATCTTTTCCACTGCCTTCTCTATGTACAGCCTAGTACCCCAAATGGAAACATTGGTGCCTTCCGCTAATTTTGCGGGGTTCTCAGTAAAGGGGGGATGACTCACTGTCAGTGTATTCAGGCTCTGGGGTTAGGTCTGCAGAGATGCCATCTGACATCTTGGATTTCAGTTGCTGGCTTCTGTCCCTCTGCCTTCCGTGAGTGTGAGATCCGCTGACGCCCGATTTGGCCATGAATTTATCCATCCAGTGTACAGACACAAGTCCCGCTGGAGGTAAAGTACCGATATTAGCTGGCATTTAATGAGCAGAACACCTCCGGGTGTACAGAGCCCTCATTTCCTCTACCCTTATCACGTTTTTACTTTTATAGATTGTTATCAAAATTTCAGCATCTTGCAGACCTTGTCCCATTTCTCGCTAGGTGTGGGAATCTCCAAGCACAGGGTACATGTTTTGAGAAGGTATTGGGCTCCATCAAAACAGAACAGAAACTCCAGTGCGTTGGTTTTGTACAGAAGTATGGACACAGCTCAAACAGGCAATATGACACTTGTGCCTAAAACTAACTGACACTATTGTCTTTAACTAAATACGCCTCTCTTCCTATCCTTAGAAGTGCCCCCTCTTCCCGAGGAATAGCAATGCTTCCCTGGCCCTCCACAGAAGATGAGTGCCCATCCCTTTACTCTGTTGAGTTCTACTGCTTCGCCTACCTCCACCAAGAACTCCTCTTTCCCTCCCTTCCCACAGAGTACTGGGTCCCCCTTTTCTTACAAAAAGTGCCAACGTCCTACCACTAGGTATTTTTTTTTTTACGCCAGCCAGCAACACTAGGCATTTCTTCCTCCCCGTGAGCACTGACGCTAGACATTTTTTCTCCCCCCACCTCCAATTTTAGGTTTTTATCCTGCTGACCTCCCACACCGATCCCTTTTCCTATTGCTGACCACCGATAGAAGGAGTATTATGACTCATATTCTAACCATAATACTGTATTCCTTGTGTTATATACTCATGAGCAAAGTTTATTATCTCATCAGCTGCTGGTTCCTTACTAGTGCTCCACTTTTTAAATAAAATTCTTCTTCAAATTGGCTCAGAGAAAGTGTTAGCTCTCTGTCCATATTCTGTTTTCTTCTTAAAGATGAATAGAGAATACTTCTAAACAGAAAAGGTGAATGTGTACTGTGTATGAGTAGTTTGAAGCCCTAAAGACAACATAAACTAGAGAAAAAAGGTAGAGCTTACTAAGCTCCGTCTGTAAAAAGTGACCTTCTTTGAACAAGTTGAAGCTGACTTACTTTGAACAGTCCTTGAACACAACTATTTGGTAGCTTTTCCATGGGCCTGTAGACACCCCCAGTAATTACCCATTCTGTCCTTATTATAATCCAATAGCATTTATTACTGAATGGCAAAGGTTAGATAAAATGAATCTGGCCACCCTGGGTTCATTCCTATAAAAATAATAATAAAGCAAAAGCAAATTAAAAACCATTAGTCAGCATATAGGCATACATCATGTAAATGTATTTTTAAATGAATTAGTACTAATTGAATAACATCTAGTGTTACAGATAAAATGGCACAGCTTATTTGTGATAAAAATAAGGCATAGAAGGGAAAATCTCAGTTGTTTGTTGCCTTGGAGACTGAAAGCAAAGATTTATATTTCAGTGGTGTATGTATTAACACTAAAGAAAAGAGTAGATCAAATTTAGTGAAAAACCTTGAAGGGAAGCAAATGAGTTATATAAATCTTGCTATTACATCTTACAGTGACATTACTAAATTCTAATGATAAAAGGGGAGGAGGGATACAAATCTTTAATCAAACATCATAAAGCAATACTATTTGAAAATGGTTTGTGTAGTTTATGTAACAAATCTACAGTCTAGATAACCACCAATATGCACAATTCACAAAATATCAGTTCTTATTTTTTTTTCTCTTCAAAGCAACTCCTGCATCAATTTCTAATTTAGGTCAGAAACGGATTGTCACTGTATATATGGTGCAGGCATACTTGTGCACATTTATGCATGTAATGAAGTGCTTTGTCTATAGGTGTGTGTTTTGTGTCTAGACTACATATGGATTGTGTGTATGCATGTGTAAACCTATAACAATTTACCCAGCGCTGTGTATATTTATTTTTATTACTTCCCCTGATATCCAGACAAATAGGCATTTTTTTATTCCCATTGGAGTAGATGGAGTAAGATGGAGTATGGTTTCCCTTTCAACTAAACACTGACTCTTCAACATTTATTGTTTATTGCTCCCACCAACACTGGGGTACATATCAGTCCCTCTGACCAATGATTCACAAACTTTTATTTCTTCCACTGGCCACCATTTTTTATGTTTTTTATTGTATTTTTTATGTTTTTTTATCTGATTGTTGCTCAGGGCCCCAATATATCCAAAACAAAACCTGCTAACAATTACTCGAACTTTTATGTACAAAAATATGTCTTTTCTCTTTCTGTCAAGAAACTGTTTCACCATTTCATGGTAAAACATCTTCTAGAAAACTAGCAGCAGTGTTTGCTGGTTATTGATTGTATTGTATCGTAGATTGTTTTACGTCTTTTTACATCTTTCTTTTCTAGTTGATTGAGAAGATATTATTTTTGTTCTGTTGGATTTAATGCAGACAAACACTTGGTTTCTTCAGCTGACTTAAAGGAAACCTAAACTCAAGATTTTTACTTTACATAATTAGGTAGTTAACCCTTTTATTTAAAGTACAAATTTTGTTTATTTTTTTTAAGTGCAGCACCTGTGGCGATCAAGACAGAATGACCATTCTGGAAGGCTCTTGGCTGCTCCTTCTGGGCATGCGCAGTGAGATCAGCAATCTTTTTTCCCAAACTACATCACACAATCTCGCACCTGCGCAGTGTGAGATCGGGTGACGCAGGAAGAAGAACCAGGAAGAAGAGAGAAGAAGATGTCAGTGCCGGGCTGAAGATGGATACTGGAACAACGTGGGTCCCAAACAAAGAATCCTCCCGATGGATAGATGGATCTGCAGGATTAAAGGTAAGTGTGTATTTTTTGTTTTGGGTTTAGTTCCGATTTAGGAAAGGTAAAGTTTATGGTATTTTGCTGGATTGTGCTACTGCTAGGATATACCTGCTCTTGGTTCATTGTTTAACATACTGTATAGGTTCAAAGTTAGGCAATCAGACAGTTTAGAATAAAGGTGTGTTGGTGGTGCATCACAGCATGTGATGTTTGCGTGTATTTTTACGAAAACACTCAATAAAATAATTGTTTTTAACATACAGATTTGTAAATATAAATAGGTTTTTGTGCTAAATGGAGGATGTGCTGGGAAATTTTTGTATTGTTCCTTCCTACTACTCACTGTCTGTCGAAAACTACAGAGGAACATATAAGACCAGTCACCATACACAAGAAAAAGAGAGCCAAATAGCCACAGTGACCATGACTAGGGTAATGTGGATCTATTGCCCAGTTCTTACTCCCCCCCACCATTTTCACCAATAAACCATCACCCACCATCTTAACCCCTTCCTCCACTTGCCAACCTCCCCTCTTCTACAGCGCAATTGGAAACAACTCGAAAACTATTTTGTTTTTAACCAAACCTTCCTCCACCCAAACTTGCGGCCACACACCTGCGCACCACTTACCCCCAAAGTATGCACTAAAACTCAACACCCCAGCCGCATTGGTAAACAACTTAAAATCAACAGCATTTATCGGCCCCTGCAACAACAGAGCCTTTCGATTAAGACCTTTCAAAAACTTTTCCCATGTCCGCAGATCCACCCGCACCCCTTCATTCAGCAGTACAAAATGAGGCGGCGATTTGACCCCCGCTATTGCAGTTATTAAACAACGACAAAAAATCCTCCCCGTGCGGGTTACCCTGAAGGCAAAGTTTAGCTTGCCCAACAGCAATTGCACCTCCTGCAGGTACAATTTTCTCCGCCAACTTGCTGCCCTAACCTCAATCCGCAATGCTTCCATCTTGTCCTGGGGCAATCTACTCTCTATCGCCACCTTGTCCAGCTCAATGCTCAAAAGGGTCAGGGCTGTCACTGGCCCTTCCGTTTTGTCACCTGCCAATGGAATCCCAAAAGGCTCAGCTACATGTTGCAAGGTGGCCAACAACACTCTGCACACGAAGCTGGCTGGCGGCCCAATTAACAAATTATGGATGACCGAATCAACCTCCGCCACCAAATGAACCACCAGGGCACAGGAAATAAAACAACCCATGGGAAGGCATCTGTCTATGAAATACTCCCCCTCCCACTTACATCCCAACAAGCGCACACACTCCGGGTGTACAGGCAGGAGTAGAAAAGTGGCCTCAATGTCAGCTTTTGCCAACAAAGCCCCCGTCTTGTACTGTCTCACCCACATAATGGCCGCGTCAAACGATATATAGGCCACAGCACACAACTGCGGGTTGATACCATCATTCACCAATGCCCCACGCAGGAACAACAAATTATGGATCAACCCAAATTTTCCCACCTCTTTTTTTGGAACCAAGCCCAACGGGGATACCACCAAACCCACCACCGGAAGCGAGGAAAAGGGGCCACTCATCCTGCCCAGACTTACCTCTTACCCAATTTGTCCCTCACTACCTCAGGAAATCTTTCCACAGCGCTAGGAATCCAGGAAACCCATTGTGAACCCCTCCCTAATCAACCTAGCTGCCTCCCTATTTGGGTATCCATCTAAAAAGGGGAGCATCCTTTCGATCCTCACCGGCATTGCCTCCATTTCCACCACCGTCCCACCTCCTATGGGGCCTTTTTTAAAGCATCTGGCCAACCCGTGACTGCCCCCAGAACCAGAGCATTCGTGGCAAAACTGACATCCCCCTCATTATACAACCAACACACTCCTGAAAAAACTGGCTGCCACCTTACATACCCATGGACATCAATCTCATAAACCTATATGCCTGTGATCCCATCTTATTGATGGCTGCACCGCCTTCCTCTAGTGGAACTGCTCGTAATACCTCAAACATGACACTCCCCCATACTGCCCGAAAGCTTCCCTGACTGTGTCCAAGTAACAAAAAAACGCTGCACACTGATCAGGCTGCTTTCCACTAATCACACACGCTAAGATGCTAAAAGCCTACATCCAAGTAAGGATTACACTCGGAATTACCTGTGCCTCCTTTGCTCACTTTCTCCCTTCCACCCTTCCCCCCAAGCCCCCCTCTCTAAGTGAAAACGGCAAAAGCAAAAAAATATCTACATATTCGCCCTTCAAAATCTTTTCCTGCACCTCCTCCTTTAAGTGCGCCCCCAACAGCCCCTCCCTCTGGGTCACATCACTTACAGTGTCCCTGTCCCACCCACCCCACCTCCCCCACTCACGGCCTGTTCACCCCCAGCCAGCGCCACGTCTGCACCCCCACGCTCCCCAGCCCCTGAGCAGTCGCACCACCGCCAACCCCTCACTCCTCCTTGCCCAAGCTCGCATGTGCCCCCAACAAAACTCCCCCACAGCCCCACCCACTCTTCTCTAAACTCAGCGATCTCCCAGCACTGAACTGGACTTCTGCGCCCCCTGCCAGCCACAGCCACCACGCCGCTTGACTCGCGACGGTACCCCATAGTACAGGGGGCCCCAGGCTCTGGCGAGGCCTCCCCTCCTGTGAGGCCGCACCGCAATATGAAAAGGGAGCTGCTCTCCCTGACAGCCACAGCCCCCACACCTGAACATTGTCGGATAAGGAAGAAGATTCCTCCCTGGCCTAGGACCAGACCGGGCACAGATGCACCCAGCTGACCAGCCAGGAGGGTTCCGCAAAGGTCTCCCAAATTGGTGCTGAGTTCAAGAAAAGGGTTCTGGACTCAGGCGCACTGGTAGCCCAACCCACTGAGGCCGTAATCCTTCTAATCTATCTACCGAGGGACCACTAAACTGCCCTCTAACAGCCTCTGCCACCCTAGCCTACAGCCAGACCTCACCTTGTGTGTCCAAGGACTCCATTAATCCTAGCTGCTTCCTTCCCAAATTTTACTCTTGCAAAAACTGTGCTGAACTTCGGTTATAGCCTTATTTTATCTGTGTCTATTCCCCTCCGCTTTAGCTCCGGAACCAACCACTATCTGACCACTCTCTGGCAAGCCCTCATTTAACCTTTAGTGCCCGAGGATCGCACACAGGAGGATTCCTACGGCTGCATTAATGAATGCAGTTGTGGGAATCATCCTGTAATGATTTCCCCGATCTTCTGATCCGCGAAATCGGTTCGTCGAAATCAGAAGTTCCAGGAATTTTTTGTGAGAATGTCAGAGCCATTCTCGCTCATTCCTATTTATGGGAAGGCTTTTCAAAGTGGAACTTTCAGTATCCAGATAGCAGTGGGCAGGACTAGAAATGTCAAGGGGCTGATTAACAAGCTACAACAAGCTACAACAAGCTACAGGTTTATAAGTCAACAATGGCAATGCCAATAGCTCTGCTTTGGAAGCATGGAAAGCATATATTAGAGTTGAAACACTGCTCTGAATTCAGGAATTGTGCTGTACTTTTTGGACTATCTAGAGTTGGGTTTTAGAAAAACAGTATGATAACATTTTTAAAAACATAAAATATAAAGATTAGAACTTGATTACATAAGGCAATTCAGATAGTTCTACTTAAACACACCTTAAATGATGAGCAATTCATCTAAGTCTTCTTGCCATTGTAGGAGTCGGATTCTTGTAAGAGCCTATAATGAAGAATATTTTGAATTTTTCATTATTTTTTCTTCTTGGAATTGAAGAAAACACAAACATGGGAACCATTTCTTCTATAGTGATTTATAAGAAAGGCATAAGTAAATCTGGTGACTTACTGAAAAGATGCACAAATAGCATACAAATAAAACAAATATTATAATTTGCCATTTTCAATATTTTAATCAATCCTATCTAATTTACAGGAACCACAGGATAAGATAAATTCCATGGAGTTATAATAGAGCTAAGGATGTTTTTTCTTTCTATTCTTCCCGGTGAAGATCTAGTAGCCAGCAGAGATGTAATGACAACTTCTTGGCTAATCAGAATTTAGTAGGAGGCAAAGGGTTGTCAGTTTGACTGACACATTAACAATGCTATAAAGCTGCATATCCCCTTTTTAATTTTACTGTAATCAGTATGCAGAGAGCCAGTGATTGTTAAGTTACCTCTTCGTGACTGATACCCTGTTGTTCCTTTACAATAAAGCCTCACTTTACTTTCATAGTCTAATGAAAATGTATAATATTTAACACACATGTCCTTTTGATTTTTTTTTTTACAAACTTTAAGTACAGGTACATCCTAATTAAATGACATTGCATTTGCAAAATAATGTGTATATTAATTATATATTAAACAAATGCCATTTTGTAATCCTATTCTATTCTTGCATTGCCAATCCCTAGCAACCTCTTTCCAATAAAGAATTACAAATGGTAGATAAGGACAAAATGCTACCAATCTATATAAAAAAACACATTACCAAGATTACCAGGTATCATTTTAATGAAACCTGGAAGTTTTAAATGATAGTAAATTATATTTATATTTGACTATAACATATTTATATGCGTTTAGATGCTTATATAGGATTTTATTGGACATTTACTTACAGACATTTATTGGAATGTTATTGGAATTGCATATATTTTAATGAGATTTTGTACAAATATAATAAGGTATAAAGCAAAAAATAAAACAATGTTCAACTAAGTATATTGGTAAATTGCATGTGTTGTTTATTGATTGGAAACAAGTTGAAGGATTTTTAAAAAACTAGATTGATTCTTAGCCAAAATTGCTTCAAGAACAGCAACTTCAAGCCTTTGTATATTATCAAACCTGTTGTCAAGGACAGCAAAAAATGAACAATGAACAAGACATGAATGATGAAAATTAATTGCAAACTTCTTTGTTGATTCATCATTGTTGTATAACAGATAATCGTGGTGCTTTTTGAATTTTTGGGCCTTAAATAAAATAAATAATAATAATCTTTTAAAAGTATGTAAACTCTAAATTAAACCTGTTAATTCAGTGGGAGCCCATTGATAAGCATAAATCAGATACACTACTATTTATTATTTATCATTATTTTTTTGGCAAATTTGTTACACTTTATTCTTTGTTGTCAAGAGATACTCAGTAATGGTTTATTTCTTTTCCACTTACAGTTTTTAAAGCAGCTCATTGAGCAGTCCAAAAAGAACTGAACAACCTACATGTATTATCCTGCGCGTTATTTTTTGGCAGCACCGCTATAATATTTAATTAGATGGAGTAAAACATCTTTATGTCTCTCAACAAAACGTTAAAAGTAATATTTAAAAAACAGATTATATTGTTGTTCTTAGTTATATATAAAATGATCAGATGCATTTACAAGAAAGAAAAAATGTAGGTAAGCTATATAGACCCAACTTTCTATGAAGTGTGTCCTTCTGCACAATAATGATTGATGGGTTTTAAAGCTCTAGCTATCATCCAAAATATCATCTGCAACGATAATAAACCAGTGCCACCCAGGTTATCAAACCATACAGAAAACAACAATAAAAATGCTTCACACTAAAGAATATTACATATCACTGTAAAGTTTCAAATTCACCAGTGCTGAATTTACAAAAGGGAAATGTGTATTACAGTGCAGAAAATAATAAAAACCATTGTTAAAGAAAACAGTTTAGGAAGCTTGTGCCAAATGAACCTAATGAGATTATAGGGCCTATATTTTTAAATCAACTGATGATCTCATTAAAGAATTTTGTTGATTTCTGTGCTGTTTTGTTGTTTTTCTAGTTTCTGTCCAAACTAAGCTATGCCTATGTAATTTTTCAGATATTTATTTTAATGTCATATGCCACATTAAAATTTAAAAAATACCTGAATGTTGAGAAATTATTATTGGCCATATTGTTATATGTTATTAGAAAGTATTAATTTATTTGCAAATCAGGGTAAAACCATTTTTATTCACCTGAATAGAAAAATCACAGTTTTCTGTAATCCTAAATTGCATGATAAATAGCAGATTGGGTGGAACTGTGTTGCAGACATTCAGGTTCATCAAATGGAAAGAATAGAGGGTGAACAGGTTCTGCAGAACAAATTTGGGATGCATTATCTAGTGGTAGGTCAGACCTTTTATTTTAGCTTTAGCACACCTGTTGCGTATTTGCTGAGGTGAAAGCATCACAATTTGGCTGCCACATTTATGAAGAAATGGGAGCTTCCTTAATGACAAAAGTCAACAGCAGAAGTCCCTTACTTCCTTTTCTTTCCTCGCTACTCACGTCTCATCCTCTCTATATTACCCTGCTTTATTTTCTGCAACATCTGCATTGACAGGAAAGTCTGACAAGAAGTTTCCGAAACTTAGCATATGTATGAAGCCAAGAAGAGGGTTATAGAGCCAAACTGAGGATTGTCAAGTAAGGTCATATCCCATAACCATCCCAATATCCAAAGCAGTCTTAAAAAAAAGCTTTTTTTCTACAACCTAAAACAGCTTTTTGTCCCAAGTCATCTGTTCCCCCTAATGTGTTCACTTTTACTAAAAACGTTGTATTAGTATGGGGATCCTTAAGCTTAAAAGGGAAACAATATAATATATGTAAATCATTTAAATAGTATATTTATGGAATAAAAAATATGCTTAGGGTATAAGCTGGGGAATCCATACTCAATATGTTGGCATCTGTAGAGGATTGCAGCCTGACATTTTAGAAAACAGCATTTTAGTATATAGGACATCTAGCTCAGTTGGACAAAAGCACATTACCAAAGCCAGGTAAGCAGGACTAAGTTTTTTTTTTAGTACAAGATTAGTAATATATTTAGTACTAAAAGCATCCCCAACACCTGTTTTTTGATTATTTTTTCTCTATATCACAAGAGAATTTTCCAATATATCATATCAGAAAAATAAATTCCTTTATAAATAAAATCCTTTGCTATTAAAATATATGTAGGCTGCAACGTTCTATACCACAAAATAAATGATTATCTAATAAAGCAGAAGATTTGCAGTACTAATTGTGACATCATAATATTGTTAATAATACTCTACTAAAAACTTAACTTGAAACAAACACTTAAAAAAATATTTTATTTACACTTAAAATTAGAACAAACACTTAATAATTTTTTCCCTTTTCAAATAAACTAAAACACATAACAATATTCTTTTTCCCATAAGCAATATTAAAACAACAAATTTGCATTTACCTGTGAAATAAGACTTAATTAAATATAATGGTTTTGGAGTTCATACAAAAAAGATTCTTAGTATTACACAGGTTAGATACCTGGAACAGGACTGTATTTAACATGATGCATCTGTATGGATAAAAACAGACTGCCCTTGAAAATGGTAATTACATTCTAATTATTTTATATAAAAATTACCTGTGCACTTCATTGAAACAATAAAATTAAACCTTGATACGTATACCCGGAGTACATTCTACCCTCATCACTGTCTACACTGCCCACATTTGTTGATATTCTAGTGATCTGATAACCCCAAACTTGTGTGCAGGAAAGACCGAATGGGAAATCCATAGTCTTCTGGGATACCTACATCATGTATCCCAGGAGGCTGTGGGATGCCCCTTTTCAGCATACCCAATCCCAAGCATGTGCAGAAGAAGCTTTCGTCTAATGTAAAGAAAATTTACATTAAATTGAACTGAATTTGCTGTATTCTATATTGTTCACTAGATAAGGGTGGAGAATTGGTCTCTATTAGAATCACTGCACACTTCACTTATTTGGGCCGTCATGGGGTAAAACTGACTCAAGTATGACTTCAGCCTTAAAGGTCCATGTTAGCGTCAAGAAGCGCACTCCTTTTACACCCTCTTGAGCTGATTCCACATAGATGTCTACAGAACCTGTTCTATTAACCGATCATACAAATAGAGCCCCCCCCACAGAGTAGAGAGGGTGACTGAGGTGGCGTCAGCAGCAGCATCAGGCGGAGGCCACAGAGTGGCACAATGACAGAGTGTGGAGGTGGCAGCAGCATGAGGAAGCCACAGAGTAGCACAATGACAGAGTTTGGAGTTGGCGACAGCATCAGGAGGCTACAGAGTGGCACAATGAAAGAGTCTGGAGGTGGCCGCAGAAGCAGCATCAGGCAGGTGCCACAGAGTGGCACAACGACAGAGTCTGGAGGTGGCGGCAGCATTAGGAGGCACCACAGAGTGGCAAGGTGACATAGTGTGGAGATGGCAGCAGCAGCAGCATCAGGAGACCACAGAGTGGCAAGGTGACATAGTGTGGAGATGGCAGCAGCAGCAGCATCAGGAGGATACCACAGAGTGGAAAAGTGACATAGTGTGGAGATGGCAGCAGCAGCATCAGGAGATCTCAAAGTGACCCGGTGACAGAGTGGGGCGGTGGCTGGCAATACCAGTACTCGCTGACGAAGGTGGGTGAAAGAAGGAGCACTTGGCATCTAATATTTGGCATCAGGTGGGGACTTGACTCCGAGGGGGTCTCGCTTCCTGGCTCCAAGCACCCAGCACGCGCCGGGTGCGACCCGCTCCGAGGACTATGACAGGTTGGAAGTTCAACTGGGGCTGTAAACCTGTTAAACGGTAACGCAGGTGTCCTAAGTCGAGCTCAGGGAGGACAGAAACCTCCCGTGGAGCAGAAGGGCAAAATCCCGCTTGATCTTGATTTTCAGTATGAATACAGACCGTGAAAGTGGGGCCTCTTGATCCTTGCAACTTTTGGGTTAGGAGCAGGAGGTGTCGGAAAATTTTCCACAGGGATAACTTCCCACAGACTGGCACAATGACAGAGTCTGGAGGAGGCAGCAGCATCAGGATTTTAAATATAAATACAAACCGTGAAAGTGGGGCCTCTTGATCCTTGCAACTTTTGGGTTAGGAGCAGGAGGTGTCAGAAAATTTACCACAGGAATAACTGGCCACAGAGTGGCACAATGACAGAGTCTGGAGTTGGCGACAGCATCAGGAGGCCACAGAGTTGCGCAATGACATAGTGTGGAGGTGGCGACAAGATCAGGAGGCTACAAAGTGGCACAATGACAGAGTCTGGAGTTGGCGGCAGCATCAGGAGGCCACAGGAAGGGCACAATGACATAGTGTGGAGGTAGGGGCAGCATCAGGAGGCTACAGAGTGGCACAATGACAGAGTCTGGAGGTGGCGGCAGCATCAGCAAAGAGTGGCATGATGACAGATTCTGGAAGTGGTGGCAGCATCAGGAGGTTACAGAGTGGCACAATGACAGAGTCTGGAGGTGGCGGCAGCATCAGGAGGCTACAGAGTGGCACAATGAAAGAGTCTGGAGATGGCGGCAGCATCAGGAGGCTAAAGAGTGGCACGATGACAGAGTCTGGAGGTGGCGGCAGCATCAGGAGGTTACTGAGTGGCACAATGACAGAGTCTGGAGGTGGCGGCAGCATCAGCACATTCAGTATGAATACAGACCGTGAAAGTGGGGCCTCTTGATCCTTGCAACTTTTGGGTTAGGAGCAGGAGGTGTCAGAAAATTTTACCACAGGAATAACTGGCCACAGAGTGGCACAAAGACAGAGCCTGGAGTTGGCGACAGCATCAGAAGGCTACAAAGTGGCACAATGGCCGAGTCTGGAGTTGTCGGCAGCATCAGGAGGCCACAGAGAGGGCACAATGACATAGTGTGGAGGTAGGGGCAGCATCAGGAGGCCACAGAGTGGCACAATGACAGAGTCTAGAGTTGGCGGAAGCATCTGCATTTTCAGTATGAATACAGACCGTGAAGGTGGGGCCACACAGTTGCACAATGACATAGTGTGGAGGTGGCGACAGCATCAGGAGGCTACAAAGTGGCACAATGGCAGAGTCTGGAGTTGTCGGCAGCATCAGGAGGCCACAGAGAGGGCACAATGACATAGTGTGGAGGTAGGGGCAGCATCAGGAGGCCACAGAGTGGCACAATGACAGAGTCAAGAGTTGGCGGAAGCATCTGCATTTTCAGTATGAATACAGACCGTGAAGGTGGGGCCTCCTGATCCTTGTTACTTTTGGGTTAGGAGCAGGAGGTGTCAGAAAATTTACCACAGGGATTACTGGCAAAGAGTGGCACAATGACAGAGTCTGGAGGAGGTTGCAGCAAAAGGATTTTCAGTATGAATACAGACCTTGAATGTGGGGCCTCTTGATCCTTGCTACTTTTGGGTTAGGAGCAGAAGGTGTCAGAAAATTTACCACAGGGATTACTGGCCACAGAGTGGCACAATGACAGAGTCTGGAGGCGGCGGCAGCATCAGAATTTTCAGTATGAATACAAACCGTGAAAGTGGGGCCTCTTGATCCATGCTACTTTTGGGCTAGGAGCAGGAGGTGTCAGAAATTTTACCACGGGGATAACTGGCCACAGAGTGGCACAATGATAGAGTGTGAAGGTGGCGGCAGCATCAGGATTTTCAAGATGAATACAGAGCTTGAAAGTGGGGCCTCTTGATCTCTGCTACATTTGGGTTAGGAGCAGGAGGTGTCAGAAAATTTACCACAGGGATAACTGACCACAGAGTGGCACAATGACAGAGTCTTGAGGTGGTGGCAGCATCAGGATTTTCAGTATGAATACAGACCGTGAAAGTGGGGCCTCTTGATCCTTGCAACTTTTGGGTTAGGAGCAGGAGGTGTCATAAAATTTTCCACAGGGATAACTGGCCACAAAGTGGCACAATGATAGAGTCTGGAGTTGGCGACAGCATCAGGAGTAGTGTTGTTCGAATTTGGGTCGTCCTAATGTTCGGCCCGAATATGACCGTTCGAATTCGTGTGGACACGACCCGAATTTTGCTGCATTCGAATACCCGAATTCGACCGTACCACAATGCATTCAAACAAGTAGGGGCCTCCCCCATGATACATGGTGCCCTCCAATTAGAGCAGGGATGCCCCCTCCATGTTTGTTGTGGCAGACAGCCGATTGGCTGTCTGTCACTGCATGCCACACAGACAGCCATTGGCCTTTATAAGGCCAAGGCGGGTCTGCATTTACCACTCCTGACAGGGATTTGCTGATAGCATCACAACCTTTCTGTGCTGCTTGGCTTGCTTTCTTTGTCAAAGTGAAAAAAGTGCTTTACTTTCACTGTTTGCTAGATAGATAGCTAGATAGATATAGATAGATAGATAGATAGATAGATAGATAGATAGATAGATAGATAGATAGATAGATAGATAGATAAATAGTCAGTCAGAGTGTTACATACACGCACAGTATCACACTTGTACTGAGAGACAGACACACAGACGCAGTGTATACTGCAGTATATAGTTTGAATACTGTGCTGCATATTACAAGCGTCAAACTGACCTGAACATATATCATATACATTTGTATATGACAAATGATTGTGACAACAATTGTACAATGCCTGGCCAAAGAGGAAAGGGCAGCTTTGGCAGGGGTGGCAAGCAAAGCAGTATGGGTTTGTTTTTTGCTGCAGACCCAAGAATAAGAAGCGCAGCCGTTGGTGGTGGCCGTCCATTATTGCCACACCAGGCAGAAGACGTAGTGGAGTACATGACCTAGCCTGGGTCTAGTGATTATACCCCCTCTTCATCCCAGTCCCAGACACAGGCCTTACAGGTGTCCCAAACAGTCCATGATACACCTGTTCCTCCGAGTTCCTCATCAGCGGCTGGAAAGTCACGTGTGCAGCAGTATGTAGAGGAGTCCCACCGAGGGGTTGGAGAGGCAGAGCTACAATCATTATTTGAAGATGCTCAGTTGTTTGAGTCATCTGACGAAGAGAATCAGTTCACAGGCTTTCCCCCCAGTTCCTTTTCACCAGAACACTCTGTGTTCCTGCTTTGCATGAACACGTGCAGATGTGTCCATGGCCTTCCAGCACTCAGTTTCTGGCAAAGTGCACCTGACAACCGACAGTTGGTCGAGCAAGCAAGATATATTTCCTATACAGCTCACTGTTTAACTTTGTGGCAGCAGGGGAAGATGCAGCTGCAGCAAGGCCTGCTTACCTACCTCCGCCCAGAGCACATCGCCATGTAATTTTCTCCTCAACCTCAACTTCCACCTCCTCCTTTGAATCTTGTGCCTCAACCTCTTCTTCCAGGGACACTTTGCCGTGGAGACCCAGCACCAGCATCTCCCATTCAGCAGCATCTGTTCACCGCCAGCAACAACCTGCAGTTTGCTATTTCGGTGCACAATTCCGACGTTGCCACGCAGTTGAAGTTGCGAAGCCTGGGTTCCCTCAGCCACACGGGCACAACCATTCTAAGTGTCTTGTGGGAGCAGGAAGACAAATGGCTAACTCCCAACATATTTCAGCCAGGCAAGGTCATGTGTGACAATGGGGCCAATCTGCTGGCAGCCCTGCGTTGTGGGAAACTCACACACGTACCTTGCCTGGCTCACGTCATGAACCTTATAGTACAGCGCTTCCTTCGGAATTACTCAGGCCTCCAGCCACTGTTACTGAAAGCCAGGAAGTTGTCAGCGCATTTCTGCCAGTCGTACACAGCCAGTGCCAGATTGGTGGAGTTACATCGAAATCTCAACCTGCCAGTGCACCGGTTAATTTGTGATGTGGCCACACGTTGGAACTCCACATTTTACATGCTGCAGCAGCTGGCTGAACAACAGAAAGCGGTGGTAGATTACGTGGCTGAGTCTGTTCATTTCAGACGCATACCCACTCTACCTTTTTTCAGCCCTGTGGAGTGGCTGCAAATTGAGGACATGTGCACTGTATTGTCACCTTTTGAAGAGGCGACAGGGATGATCAGCAGAGATCAGGCCTGTGTCAGTTACACCATCCCCATCATATGCCTGCTGGAACAGATGATGGTGGATCTCGGACACGACACGTGGCGGACGCTGCAAACATCATCTCAGACATGCGTTCCTACTATGCATAGTGCCCCCCCAATCCAGGAAGAGGAGGAGGTGGAAGAGGATGAGGAGGACATTGCAGGCATGGGAGAAGGGGAGGAAGGGGCAGAGGAGGTTATTGAGGGTACATGGCATCCATCCACCTAAACACAAGGCGCCATGTTCTGTGGATGGCAAGACCTGGCAGAGGAGGATGACCATGTGCTGCTGTTTGACCCACAGGAGTGTGGATCCAGAATTACCTCAGCTTTGGGTAGTTTGAGCCACATGATATCCTTCATGCAGGAGTGCCTAGCCAAAGATCCACGCACATAAAAACAAACACTGACGACTATTGGAATGCTACATTACTGGATCCACGTTACAAGCCTGAGATACAACAAGTGATCTTGCCCCAATACAGGGGACCTAAAATGCAGCACTACCAAGAAGTGATTGTAAACTTGTGCTCAGCCTTTGCAGCTGCCTGCAGCAACAGCAGCAGCAGGGATCCCTATGGCAGTTCCACCAGCCACGGGAGCCAAACAACTGCTTTAAGCGTCATGGGTGGCAGCAGCAATAGATTTCGTCTAAGCCTAACTATGCAGGCTTTTTTTCAGCGGAAGCAAGCTGCCAGTCGTGCAGCAATTGCCAATAACACTGAGCAGCGGTACTCAGTCAGTTCTCTGTATTTTTTTTACAGAAATTTTCCTGTTTATTTTGATACGTAGCAAGTAGGATCAGAATTAATTCTCTGTATTTTTTTTACAGAAATACAGAAAAAAATTTCTGTATTTCTGTAAAAAAAAATACAGAGAATTAATTCTGATACCACGTGCTATCAAAATAAACAGCAAAATTTCTATTTTTCTATAAAAAATTAGATATTTAATTCAGGATACAACTTGCTATCTATCAAAGACATAAAGATGTATGTATTTCTCTCCCAAAAATACAAATATTTAATTATGATTTATATTTAAATATCATTATTTTTTAAGGAGAACTAAATTTTTTATGGCTATGTAGATAGATAGCGAGTGGGATTAGAATTCAATATCTATATATTTTTTTACAGAAATAAAGAAAATTTTATGGATTTTTGGATAGATACTAAGTGCTATCATAATGAAATATCTGTATTTTTTTATCGATAAATATAGAATTTTTTCTGTTTTTTGTGATATTTTACAAAAGGTATAATTTAGGATACATCTTGCAATCTATCACAAAAATGTCTGTATTTCTGTAAAAAAAATTCAGATATTTTATTATGATAGCACTTGGTATCTAACCTGAAACCCATAAAAAATTCAGTATTTCTCTCCAACAAATAGAGATATTTCATTCCGATCCCACTTTGCTATATATCTACAAAGCCATAAAAATTTCTATATTTCTCTTCCAAAAATCTAGATATTTAATTTTAATAGCACTTTGTATCGATCCAAAAGACCACAAAAAATTCTATTTTTCTCTACAGAAAAACAGATCTTTAGTTCTGATCCTACTTTGCTAATTATCCCTAAAGCCATAAAAATTGATGTATTATTATCCAAACAATACAGATATTTAATTCTGATAGCACTTGGATATGTATCCTAAAACACATAAAAATGTATGTATTTATGTGAAAAAATACATATATTATACTGTTATAGCACTTGCTAGATATCCACAAATGATAAAAAATGTATGTATTTCCCAGCGTATTCCACCAAGTCCGTTACCTTTTATGTGGTTTCACTAGATAGTAGGTATTGAAAGTGTGATTTTCGTTAATTCATTAATGTCTCAATTAGGTACAGCTTCTACAATGTCCATAGAGGTTATGGAGTGCGTCCATGATCCGTCTCAGAGCCCACCGCCTCCTCCTCCTGCTTGTAAATGATGCTGCCGTCTGCCCAGTACCTGACTTTAGATGACAGAAACTAATGCAGTCCACATTCCGTCTCAGAGCCCACCGCCTCTTCCTCCTGCTGTAAAGGAAGCTGCAGCCTGCCCAGTACCTGACTTTATATGCAAGAGAATATTGCCATCCATACTCCGTCTCAACCCACCGCCTTGTCCTCCTGCTGTAAATGATTCTGCCGCCTGCCCAGTACCTGACATTAATTGCCAGACAATAATTGCCGTACATAATCCGTCTCAGAGCCCACTGACTTCTCCTCCTGCTGTAAATGATGCTGCCACCTGCCCAGTACCTGACTTTAAATGCCAGAAAATAATGCCGTCCATACTCCGTCTCAGCCCAACATCTCTTCCTCCTGCTGAAAATGATGCCTCCGCCTGCCCAGTACCTGACTTTAATTGCCAGACAATAATGCCGTCGATACTCCGTCTCAGCCCACCGCCTTCTCCTCCTGCTGTAAATGATGCTGCCACCTGCCCAGTACCTGACTTTAAATGCCAGACAATAATGCCGTCCATAATCCATCTCTGGGCCCACCGCCTCTTCCTCCTGCTGTAAATGATGCTGCCACCTGCCCAGTACCTGACTTTAAATGCCAGAAAATAATGCCTTCGATACTCCGTCTCAGCCCACCGCCTCTTCCTCCTGCTGAAAATTATGCTGCCGCCTGTCCAGTACCTTGACTTTAATTGCCAGAAAATAATGCCGTCAATACTCCGTCTAAGCCCACCGCCTCCTCCTCCGGCTGTAAATGATGCTGCCGCCTGCGCAGTACCTGACTTTAATTGCCAGACAATAATGCCGTCCATACTCCATCTCAGAGCCCACCGCCTTCTCATCCTGCTGTAAATGATGCTGCCACCTGCCCAGTACCTAACTTTAAATGCCA
Source organism: Pyxicephalus adspersus (assembly GCF_032062135.1). Taxonomy (NCBI): domain Eukaryota; kingdom Metazoa; phylum Chordata; class Amphibia; order Anura; family Pyxicephalidae; genus Pyxicephalus; species Pyxicephalus adspersus. The sequence goes on from NC_092871.1 coordinate 40,636,182, forward strand.
GACAATAATGCCGTCCATACTCC
>NC_092871.1:40636432-40639097 GCF_032062135.1 Pyxicephalus adspersus
CCTGCCCAGTACCTGACTTTAAACGCAAGACACTAATGCCGTCCACACACCATCTCAGAGCCCACCGCCTCTTCTTCCTGCTGTAAATGATGCTGCCACCTGCCCAGTACCTGACTTTAAATGCCAGACAATAATGCCGTCCATAATCCGTCTCAGAGCCCACCGCCTCCTTCTCCTGCTGTAAATGATGCTGCCACCTGCCCAGTACCTGACTTTAATTGCCAGACAATAATGCCGTCGATACTCCGTATCAGCCCACTGCCTATTCCTTCTGCTGTAAATGATGCTGCCGCCTGCCCATTACCTGACTTTAAATGCAAGACACTATTGCCGTCCACACTCCATCTCAGAGCCCACCGCCTCTTCCTCCTGCTTTAAATGATGCTGCCCCCTGCCCAGTACCTGACTTTAGATGCCAGAATCTAATGCCTTCCTTACTCCGTCTCAGCCCACCGCCTCTTCCTCTTGCTGGAAATGATGCTGCCACCTGCCCAGTACCTGAATTTAGATGACAAAAACTAATGCCGTCCACACTCCGTCTCAGAGCCCACCGCCACCTCCTCCTGCTGTAAATGATGCTGCAGCTTGCCTAGTACCTGACTTTAAATGCCAGACAATAATGCCGTCCATACTCCGTCTCAGAGCCCACCACCTTCTCCTCCTGCTGTAAATGATGCTGCACCCTGCCCAGTACCTGACTTTAAACGCAAGACACTAATGCCGTCCACACTCCATCTCAGAGCCCACCGCCTCTTCTTCCTGCTGTAAATGATGCTGCCACCTGCCCAGTACCTGACTTTAAATGCCAGACAATATTGCCGTCCATAATCCGTCTCAGAGCCCACCGCCTCCTCCTCCTGCTGTAAATGATGCTGCCACCTGCCCAGTACCTGACTTTAAATGCTAGAAAATAATGCCGTCGATACTCCGTCTCAGCCCACCGCCTCTTCCTCCTGCTGAAAATGATCCTGCCGCCTGCCCAGTACCTGACTTTAATTGCCAGACAATAATGCCGTCAATACTCCGTCTCAGCCCACCGCCTCCTCCTCTTGCTGGAAATGATGCTGCCACCTGCCCAGTACCTGACTTTATATGCCAGAAACTAATGCCTTCCCTACTCCGTCTCAGAGCCCACCGCCACCTCCTCCTGCTGTAAATTATGCTGCCGCCTGCCCAGTACCTGACTTTAGATGCCAGACAATAATGCCGTCCATACTCTTGTCTAAGAGCCCAGCGCCTCTTCCTCCTGCTGTAAATGATGCTGCCGCCTGCCCAGTACCTGACTTTAAATGCAAGACAATAATGCCATCCATACTCCATCTCAGAGCCCACCGCCTTCTCGTCCTGCTTTAAATGATGCTGCCACCTGCCCAGTACCTGACTTTAGATGCCAGAAACTAATGCCTTCCATACTCTGTCTCAGCCCACCGCGTCCTCCTCTTGCTGGAAATGATGCTGCCACCTGCCCAGTACCTGAATTTAGATGACAAAAACTAATGCCGTCCACACTCCGTCTCAGAGCCCACCGCCTCCTCCTCCTGTTGTAAATGATGCTGCCGCTTGCCTAGTACCTGACTTTAAATGCCAGACAATAATGCCGTACATACTCCGTCTCAGAGCCCACCGCCTTCTCCTCCTGCTTTAAATGATGCTGCCATTTGCCCAGTACCTAACTTTAAATGCCAGACAATAACGCCGTCCCTACTCCGTCCCAGCCCAACGCCTCTTCCTCCTGCTGTAAATGATGCTGCCGCCTGCCCAGTAACTGACTTTAATTGCCATACAATAATGCCGTCCATACTCTGTCCCAGAGCCTACCGCCTTCTCCTCCTGCTGAAAATGATGCTGCCGCCTGCCCATTACCTGACTTTAATTTCCAGACAATAATGCCGTCCATACTCTGTGTCAGAGTCCTCCGCCTTCTCCTCCTGCTGTAAATGATGCTTCCGCCTGCCCAGTACCTGAATTTAATTGCCAGACAATAATGCCGTCCATTTCGCTACATAGTAGGTAGGGACAGATTGGAATCTCGCTCATCCATTCATGTCTCCAATAGCTACTGCTTCCACACTGTCCACATAGGTGAGGACTTTCAATTATAATGCACACCTTGCTGCTTGTCAGGGCCCACTGCCTCCTCCTCTCGAGACCCACCTCTAGATGCCAGACTAGACTCCAGCTCAACAGGGTCCTCTTTCCCTGCTGATTCCTCCAAGCCCAATCCCTTTCATGTGGTTTTGCTACATAGCAGGTAAAGACAGATTGGAATTTCACTCATCCATTCATGTCTCCAATAGCTACTGCTTCTACATTGTCTGTAAAGGTGATGGCCTTCTGTTGTAATTCACTCCTTGCTCCGTCTCAGGGCCCACCGCCTCCTCCTCCCAGTACCCAGCTCTAGATGCCAGTTAACATTGCCATCCACACTACTCAGGGCCCACCGCCTACTCTTCTTGCTTTTACTGCTGCTGCCTGCCCGCTGTCCAATACCCAGCTCTAGATGCCAGGCTAGACTCAAGCTCAATAGGATTTTTCTTTCCCCACTTATTCCGCCAACCCCCGTTTCCTTTCACGTGCTTTCACTCGATAGCAGGCCCTGAGACGGAGTGTGGAAAGCATTAGTAACTGGCATCTAGAGCTGGGTGTAGTGCATCTTTAATGACAC
>NC_092871.1:40639253-40641531 GCF_032062135.1 Pyxicephalus adspersus
AGATGTGAAACACCGGTATATTTAATGGGAACCAAGAGGTCCTGGATGACCACATTGAGCCATGAAGTTATTGAGCTCAGCAGACGTCCGGAGACTTCTACACAAAAAGTATGTGGCCGTCCTGGGAGACTCCATTCAAAGATCCATCAACAAAGATCTTGTGAAAGTACTCCAAGATGATTACTTTCGGACTGATAAGCAGCTGAAAGGGAAGGGTGACATGTCATTTGCAAACGACACGTTGGGAGATCTCTGGCTGAAATGCACAATGCCATAATTTACTGCCAAGTGCGTCATTACAGAACTGACCACCAACTTGTACGGTTCTGTTTCCTGACCCGTGTTTCTTCAGAGTACATAGAGAACGTGCTGGCCAACTTCCAACATGGACCTTAGCCCGACGTCATCATCACCTCGTGTATATAGGATGATAGCAGGTATCATGATGAGCAATCAGTCACTGCAAATGTACAAAACCAACATGGACCACCTGTTTATTCAGCTCACCGAGGTGCTGAGCCCCCAATATCTGTTGATATGCAACACGTCCATGTCTGTTGGATTTAAAGTTGGTGAAGTGCTAGAGTACCCAATTCCTAATGTGCGCTGAGACATCATAGAAGATAATTTCTACAGCACCACACTGGCATATTTGCACCAATTGGATGTGATTGACTTGCACTTCCACTTACGCTTCAAGCTGCGCTCCAGGGTTAAAAATGCCACCCACTCGAATCAGCTGGCTCATAGGAAGTATACCTGCATCCTGATGGCTCATATTGATTAGGCCTGGGGCGTGCAGCAGGAACAGCAAGAAGAGGAGGCGGTTGGCTCTGAGAAAGAGCGTGGACAGCATTGGTAACTGGCATCTAGAGCTGGGTACTGGGCAGGTGGCAGCAACAACAGCATGAGGAGGAGGCGGTGGACCCTGAGACGGAGCAAGGACGGCATTAGAGGTTGAGGCCATCACCTATATGGACAGTGTAGAAGCTGTAGCTATTGGAGACATGAATGAATGAACGAGATTCCAATCTATCCCTACCTACTATGTAGCAAAACCACATGAAAGGGAACGGGCCTAGCGGAATCAATGGGGCAAAAAGACCCTGTTGAGCTTGGGTCTAGTCTAACATCTAGAGCTGGGTACTGGGCAGTGGGCGGGTGGCAGCAGTAAGATCAGGAGGAGTAACAGAGCCATCCACACTACGTCTCAGGGCCTGCCGCCTCCTCCTCATGATATTACTGCTGTTGCCTGCCCACTGCCCAGTACCCAGCTCTAGATGCCAGACTAGACTCCAGCTCAACAGGGTCTTCTTTCCCCTCTGATTCCTCCAAGCCTAATCCCGTTGATCCATTCATGTCTCCAATAGCTACAGCTTTGACACTGTCCATAAGGGTAATGGCCTCAACCTCTAATGCCGTCCTTCTTTCTCAGGGCCCACCGCCTCTTCCTCATGCTGTAATCGATGCTGCCTGCCCAGTTCCCATCCCGTCCCCTCCGTTAGTGCCCACCGCCTCCTTTTACTGCTGCTGCTGCCACCTGCAACTTGTAATGTATAAAAGAGCTGTGTAGCTGGCTAATTTTTGGACTGAAAGACCCCCCTCAGAGACCTCTGCCTGCACTCTGAAGCCTGTGTATGGCTTGTAACGGAGCGGTGAAACCTGGTGTCTAATTTTTGGACCAGAGCAACCCCCTCATGTCCCTATCTGGCACTACTCGGAGACCGTGTAAAATCCGGCATGTTCCCTTGGCTGCCCCATAAAACGGCGTGAGCTATCGACCAACACTACTTGCCAGCAACAGAAAAAAGACTTCCTTATTTTTTTTTTTACTTGTACAGTGTTGTGCAGAGCTGGGAGAGTCTTGACATGTCTTTTTAAATGTATTTATAGGCTGTAGAAGCTCTCCACCAACCCGAATACCAACCTGAATTTTTCCCCCATTGACTTTAATGGAGTTCGAATTCGATGTTCGATCACCCGAATAATTATGCATTATTCGACCGAATAGCAGTCGAATTGAATAGTTAGCTATTCGACCAACACTAATCAGGAGGCCACAGAGTGGCACAATGACATAGTGTGGAGGTAGGGGCGGCATCAGGCGACTACAGAGTGGCAAGGTGACATAGTGTAGAGATGGGAGCAGCAGCATCAGGAGACCACAGGGCGGCAAGGTGACATAGTATGGAGATGGCAGCAGCAGCATCAGGAGACCACAGTGTGGCAAGGTGACATAGTGTGGAGATGGCAGCAGCAGCATCAGGAGACCACAGAG
>NC_092871.1:40641561-40647540 GCF_032062135.1 Pyxicephalus adspersus
GGAGACCACAGAGTGGCAAGGTGACATAGTGTGGAGATGGCAGCAGCAGCATCAGGAGACCACAAAGTGACCCGGTGACAGAGTGGGGCGGTTGGTGGCAATACCAGTATCCGCTGACTTAGGTGGGTGAAAGAAGGAGCACTTGGCATCTGATGTGTGGCATCAGGCGGGTGGCAGCATCAGAGTAGTAGCTGAGGCAGGTAGCCAGAAGAAACCAGTCTCTTTTGTCAAGGTTTGGGTTAGGCGGCATGGATCATCTAATCAGATGCATCAGGCAATGGTGGGTGGAAATCCTGGCTGATCCACGCCTGATTCATCTTGACAAATGTCAGTCTCTCCACATTTTGGGTGGACAGGCTAGTTTTTCTTGGGGTAACTATGGCCCCCGCCGCACTAAACAGCCACTCTGATTCCACTCTACCGGCCAGGTAGGACAGCTTTTCCAGGGCAAATCCAGCCAGTTGCGGCCACAAATCCAGTTTGGCTGCTCAATAGTCCAGCAGATCTTCAATGACGGCTGGCAGGGTGCACTCCAAGTAAGCCACCACCTGCTGGTTCACTTTCTACTCTATGTCTAGCTGCTGGTCAGTAGTTTCATTATGCGGGTGAAGAAAGCTGCTCATCAGCGACTCTTGACTCAGGCTGCTGCTGATGGAGCTGGTACTGCTCCTGCCACTCCACCCCATCCCTCCCCAGCAGCCATGGCAGTTGAACGTGAGTGCAGAGGGCCCCCCCGGTCAGACCTGCGAGAGGATGTGCGATGTCGCAGATAGGCAACGGCTAACTGACTACATAGGATGTCTCTGTAGTAGTTCAGTTTGTCCTCCCTCTCAGCGGGTGTAAAAAAGGCTACCATTTTGGACCGGTAGCGAGGGCCCAACAAGGTGGAGAGCCAGAATTTATCCCTCTGCTGGTGATAATTCGTCTGTCACTGCGCAAGCAAGTGACTCACCATTTCTGCAAGTGACTCAGAGGGACTCCCTGCTTCCATCTCCACTGCATACTGCCACTGTATGTCTGGGTCCTCTGCCTTGTCTTCCTCATCTCCCTCTTGCTCCTCTAGCTGCTCCTGCTCCTCCTCCCCTGTCACCTGAGTAAAAAAACCACCCATTTCGTTATACATTGCCTTTGCTCCAATGTCCTCCTCCTTCTCCTCCAGTTCAGCTCCCACAGGGCTCTTGTGGCCGTGAGATCTAGGCACCACGTCTCCAGTCCCCTGACCAGCCAGATTTAACAGCATCTGTTTCAAGACATGAAGCAGTGGAATGATGTTGTTCATCCCGTAGTCCTGGCGACTGACAAATAACGTGGCCTCCTCAAAGGGCCTGAGCAAACGGCAGGTGTCATGCATGAGCTGCCACTGGCTGACATCAAAGTTACACATGGGAGTACTCCTATCCGCTTGAATCATCAAGAATTAGTTGATGGCCTTTCTCTATTCATATAGTCGATCCAACATATGGAGGGTGGAATTGCAACGGGTGGAAACGTCGTATATCAGCCTATGTTGGGGAATGCCGTTCTGCCGCTGCAGCTCAAGGAGGGTGTGCTTTGCGGTGTACGAGTGCCTGAAGTGCATGCAAAGTTTCCTGGCCATTTTTATTGATGTCTTGGAGATGGATGGAAGACTTCAGGAACCTCTTGACAACCAGAGTGAAGGCATGTGCTATGCAGGGTTCAGGGCTCAGCCTTCCTTGACGCAGCGCAGACACAATGTTCTTATCGTTGTCGGTCACCATGGTTCTGACTTTGAGTTGCCACGGTGAAAGCCATGATTCGATATCTTGATGAAACACACGGAGCAGTTTCTCCCCTGTGTGACTCCGTTCCCCCAGGCAAACCAGGTGCAGGACAGCGTGTCACCGCTGTGCCCTGCACATGTGTTATGCTGGAGGGGCACTGTGAATTGTCCCTGCAGTGGAGGCTGAGGTCCGGGTGGAGGATGAAAAGGCAGAGGCTGACCTTGTCACAGGACCAGTGGCGTGAGAACGTGGAGGCGGAAGCAGTGTCACCTGGCCAAGTTGCTGGTGTGGCTGTGCAGGAATCACATTCACCCAGTGGGCCGTCAAGTACATGTATTGTCCCTGACCGTAGTTACAGTTCCACACGTCAGCGCTGCCGTGCGCTTTGGCAGACACTGGCAGGCTCAAGGACTGGCCCACCTTCTGTTCTACATATTTGTGCAGGGTTGGTACTGCCTTTTTTCCAAAGTAATGACAACTTGGGACTCTCCACCTTGGCTCGGCACAAGCAATCAGTTCTCTGAAAGGTGCAGAGTCCACCACTTGGAAAGGGAGGGACTGCAGCACTAGCAACATGGACAGGAGCACATTTAGCTTCTGCGCCGTTGGATGAGTGCACTCATACTGTTGTATCTTGGCAATCGCTTTGCTGACCGATTGCTGACGGAATGACTAACGAGAAATAGAAGAAGGAGGAGCATCTGGACCAGCAGAAGTTGGAAATGACATACAACTCCCTTCAGCTGAGGTGGTGGAGCCTTGACTGCCTGAAAGCCGGTGCGTGCCACTGGGTGATGCAGCGGTTGCTGCGGCAGGCTGGACCACCACATCAGAGCCACGGTTCTCCAAGGCCACTTTATTGTGACGCTGCATATGGCACCCTGGCCACGCTTCTACATATGGCCATGTTAACCTCCTCCAGGGGCTTAAAAAGACTCCGCATTGACTGACTGCTACCGCCACTGCCTCTGTGAACCCTTGCACCACTACTACCCGGGCAGGTAGGCTGCTGCGAAACAGGTGGTCTACCCTGGGTACGTTTGGCTCCCGACCTCCCACTGCTGCCATCCTGCTAACCACCAGCTATGCTACCACTTTGCTGGCTCAGCCGCTGCCTCATGGGCAAGCTGCCACCCTCTTCTGCTGATGATGTTGAAGCCCCTTCTTCACCCGGCTCCCAAGTGCGATCGGCTTCATCATTATCGAGTAGTGTATGCACGTCACTGTTGTCTTACTCAACAATCTTTGAGTCAGGAGCCTGACCGCTCACAACACCACCTGCCACGCCACTCTCCTCATCACTACTTGCCTGTCTAGCGGAGGAAGCGGTGGATGTCTCCTCCAGGTCTTGGAAGTAGCTGCTGACTGTCCTCTACTGGCTCGTCCTTGCTGTATAGTGGAGCTGAGCCCACAGCATACAATACTTCTGTGGCTAAGGTAACAGCAAAGGACAGAGGCAGGTTGAGGACAGGTGAGGGCACAGGGCCTGCTCCCAGGCCATGCCAACTAAGGGTTGTGTCTGACAAACTCACCGACTGTTGGCTGGGGGTGTCTGATGTCACTGGGGAAGTGGATGACCGAGTTAACCAATCAAGAATCGCTGGGTTGCTGGTCAAGACACGACCGCTAGATGACACCAGGAGCTCAGGCCTCTCGCTGCAACTCCTGCTGACGTGCCCCCTTACTCTGTTGCGCCCTCTGCCTGCGCCAGAAACATTTAGGCCTCTGCCACTCCTCTGTGCATGGCCTGCCACTTCTCTCTCTGACATACTTTTACTTGCACTAAATAAATTAAATGCAAATTAAAACACACCTAAAAGCCACGAATATATTTTTATTTTTGTACAGAAATAGGCCACTAAATGCTTTTACCACAAATAACTGCAACAATGAACTGCGTATATATTTTTCTTTTTGTATTCAAATACGTCACTAAATGCTTTCACCACATATAACTGCAGAAGTGAACTGAGAATATATTTTTATTTTTGTACTGAAGTACGTCACTAAACGCTTTCACCACAAATAACTGCAACAGTGAACTGCGTATATATTTTTCTTTTTGTACTCAAATAGGTCACTAAACGCTTTCACCACAAATAACTGCAACAGTGAACTGCGTATATATTTTTCTTTTTGTACTCAAATATGTCGCTAAATGCTTTCACCACATATAACTGCAGATGTGAACTGAGAATATATGTTTTTTTTTGTACTGAAATACGTCACTAAACGCTTTGACTACAAATATCTGGAACAGTGAACTGCGTATATATATATATTTTTTTTTGTACTCAAATACATCAATAAATGCTTTCACCACATATAACTGCAGAAGTGAACTGAGAATATATTTTTCTTTTGGTACTGAAATAGGCCACTAAACGCTTTCAACACAAAACACTGCAACAGTGAACTGCGTATATATTTTACTTTTTGTACTCAAATACGTCACTAAATGCTTTCACCACATATAACTGGAGAAGTGAACTGAGAATATATTTTTATTTTTGTACTGAAAAACGTCTTTAAACGCTTTGACCACAAATAACTGCAACAGTGAAGTGCGCATATATTTTTCTTTTTGTACTGAAATAGGCCACTAAACACTTTCACCACAAATAACTCCAACAGTGAACTGCGTATATATTTTCTGGATATACAAATTGCTGGAATGGCAGAGCTGTATAATGCCTATTTGGATCCCCAAATAATCTTTCCTTGCACTTGTAAATCGCTTTTCTAGCACTGTCCCTAGCGCCTTCTGACGTCTCTCCCTGCACTAAGATGCTTTGAAATGATTCCTCCCTATCCTTTCCTGCACTTATAAATCGTTTTTTGAGTTTTTTTTTCACAGTGAGGTTTCTCCTAACACTCTCCCTTTCGCCTGCACACGTCTCTCCCTGCACTCAGAATGCTGTAAAATATCTTAATCCAAGATGGCTGAGGCTATTTCTAGGGCTGTGACATCACAAGGCTGGCTGACTGCTAATTAGCTGCATGCATGGCATTATGGGTCATCCCACCCTCCCAGAGTTCCTTGCTCCATGTCCTCACACCTGTAGCCGCCATTTTAGAAAACAAAAACCACGAATTGCAACGAAATTTGGATTCATTGCAAATCAAATTTTTTCTGAAATTCGGATTGAATTCTACTTCGTCAGCTTGGATTCGCTCATCTCTATTATATCCACATTATCTTGCTACACTATCCCCCCATTAGGCTGTTTATTAGGGCTAAAGGTAATTCCAAAATCAATATATTTAGTTTTGGACAAGGACAGTTGGGTGTAGTAATGTGTAATTGGTGGGTCCCTGTATGGAACATGGGTAAAAAAGATGGTTGAATTTAGGATTCATAATAAACTGAAGTATGTTGAAATTTGTCCATTCATATTCAGGGCCCAAAGCACTTCTATTTAGGGATGGACTAGCGAGTTTTTAAAACTTGATCTTGCGGCAAATTTGGCTGTTCTTGCTTACTGAAATTGTAAGCAACAATGGCCGGTGTAAATTCGCCGATTGTGCTCGAAATTAAAAAAAAATGAAAAAAAAATTAAAGATCGCGGGCTGTGCTGATCAATGAATGCAGCGCTGGCTGCATTCATTGATCAGCTCAGTGTGCGATCCCCAGCACTAGAAGTTAAGTGGGGACAACTATCCCTATTCAAAACCTCTATTGCTCTCTGAATCAGGGAGCACTAGAAGTTTTGAATGGGGAGACTTGTCCCCATTTAACCTCCAGTGCCGGGGATTGCAAACAGGATTTCCAGGGCTGCAAAAATGATTGCCCTGGCATGGCAGTGGAACTGCAGAACTCTCAATGGAGTTTCTCCATTGAGATTTCATCTGCAGTTCAGTTCCCACAGTCACAGAGGGATTTGAACTGCAGATGAACTCCATTGAGAGTTCATCTGTAGTTCCATTGCAGTGCCTCTTGGCTCCAATTCCTTTGCCTCTTGGCTCCCACACACTCTTTCCCATGTCCATCCTTCCTCAGCCAAACTGCTCTCCATTACCTCCTCATTTGGACTCACACAGAACATCAATGGCCCCACACACATAGTTGGACACACTTTAGACCTGGTATTTTCCAAACTCTGCAACCTCACCCTCCTTGACAACTCACCATCCCCCCTTTCTGATCACAACCTTATCACCTTTAACCTATCGAACTCCTGCTCCCCTTTGTCAGATCCCAGACTTGGTCAATGGCAGAGAGATATCCGCAACCTTG
>NC_092871.1:40647670-40680618 GCF_032062135.1 Pyxicephalus adspersus
CCTGCCACCTTCCGCTACCTCTGCCCTACCAACCCCCAACCCTGCACAACAATCACACCAAACAGCTACAAAAGACTGTACATGCAGCTGAGTGCAAGTGGAGAAAATCTGACCTCAGAACTGACTTCATGGACTACAAAGCCAAACTACAAAGCTTTAACACTTAACTCACTGTCACCAAGCAAAATTATTTCTCTGTTGTCGTTTCCTCTCAAGCTTCCAACCCATGCAGCCTCTTCTCAACATTTGACTCCTTCCTAAACAGCACACCTGCTCCCCCCACAACATCCTTCACTGCTCAAGCCACCTACTTTAGAGAGAAAATTTACAAAATCAGACATTATTTCCCTGCTCACCGGGCCACTCCAATCATATCCATCCTTTCCACCTGTATGTCATCACTGGCCTCCCTCAGCCCTGTTACTGTGGACAAAGTTTCCTCTCTTTTTGCATCGTCTCTATCTACTACCTGTCCGCTTGTCCCAATTCCCTCTTATCTACTCCGTGCCCATTCCTCCACCTTGCCCTAACCGAACTATTCAACCTTTCCCTTTCTAGGGGTATATACTCCTCAGCTTTCAAACATGCCATAATTCTCCCTATCCTAAAGAAACCCTCACTAGACCCCTCCCCACCTTTTAGCTCCCGTCTCCCATATGTCTCCAAACTCCTTAAATGCCTCTGTCTACAAAAGACTCACCGAGTCACTGAGCAACAACTCTCCCCTTGACCCTCTCCAATCTGGCTTTCGAGCTGCCCATTCAACTGAAACAGCCCTTCTTGATCTTTCCTCCACTTTTGACACTGTTGACCCCCCCCCCCCTTTCTAAGACAAATCACGCTCTCCATTGGATTTTAATGACACTGCTCTCTCTTGATTTGCTTCCTGTCTGACCGCTCCTTTCAAGTTTCTTTTAATGGTAATTCCTCCTCTCCCACTCTCATCCCTGTTGGTTTTCCCCAAGGGTCAGTCCTTGGACCAGTTCTCTTTTCTCTGTATACCACCTCTCTCGGTAGTCTCACATCCTCCTTTGGCTTACAGTACCATCTGTACGCTGATGACACTCAAATCTATCTGTCCACACCTGACTTGTCTCCTTCAGTCCTGGATAAGGTCTCATGCTGCCTGCCAGCCATATCTTCATGGGTGTCTGAACGATTCCTGAAACTCAACCTGGTTAAAACAGAACTCATCATCTTACTGTCACGGTCCCTCTCGTGACTGAGGTTAGAAGATCTGTGAGACAAGCTGCACGTGAGGTTATCTGATTCCTTGTTTTCACTTGATTCAGTGTTGTTGTTTGTAATGACCACACCTCTTGTCTCAGCTGCAGCTGGTGGTCATTACTGCTCTTCTATTTAGTCTGGCCTCACACTTCATGCTATGCGGTTGATATTCACTGCTTGGATGTGGAAGAGCTGGTGTGTTGTCCTCTTCAGAGTTAACAACACTGGTATTCATCCCTCCCCTCAGGCACGTTGTCTTGGTGTCACCTTTGATTCTGCCCTCTCTTTTACTCCCATATTCAGAACATTTCCAGGTCCTACCACATTCACCTATGCAATATCTCCGAAATCCACCCCTACCTGTCCCCAGAGACCACCACACTCCTTGTACTTGCTCTATTATCTCACCTCTGGACTACTGTAACATCCTCCTCTCTGGTATTCAACTAACCCTACTCTTCCCCCTCCAATCTATTATGAACGCTGCAGCCAGACTCATCCATCCTTCCCTCCGCTTCCTCTTGCAGTTTTCTACACTGGCTTCCATTTCACCTTAGAATCAAATTCAAGCTCCTGTGATTTTCCTTCAAATCTTTTTACAGTTCCTGTCCCACTTACATTTCTAACCTGGTTAAAAAATACACCCCCAGACGCTCTCTCTGCTCCTCTGATGACTGACAACTGACTTATAACCTCATCACACACACGGCTACAAGACTTTTCTAGAGCTGCCCCAATTCTCTAGAAGGGGCTTACTCATCCTACTCAGCGTTCTCTTACTTTTTACTTATTTAAAAGAGCACTCAAAACCTCCTTCTGTCTTTTGAAACCATCTACTTCCCACCACTACATATCCCCCCTTTTATTGTCTGCTAATTTCCCCACCTACTAGATTGTAAGCTCTTCGGGGCAGGGTCCTCTCCTGTGTCACTGTCTGTATTTGTCTGTCATTTGCAACCCCTATTTAATGTACAGCGCTGCGTAATATGTTGGCGCTATATAAATCCTGTTTAATAATAATAATATTATTAATAATTGTTTGCTCCCAGAATTCCCAGAACCCAGAGTTCCACCTAGTCCATTTGATGTTTACTTTGTGAATGGGTAAATTTGTCCAAAATGAGAAAAAGTTGTTAATATAAATGTGACTTTTATCGGAGGTATAAGTATTTCAGTTAACAAGAGGAAGAACAGAGTACAAATAGTATTTATTCAGGAAACACATTTAACACATTTTAAGAAAAATAAGTTGGAACAGAGTAGGGCATGGTCTGGAGTTTTAGCGTGTCTATAGTGTTTGCAGCGAGGGCAGTGTGGAATGCAATCATCCCAGGAGGTGAGAGTGCCTAGAAACAACCATTTACCCCTTGAATGAATGAAAGTGTACTAGAGCTATGGAAGGCCAGTCGATGTAAATTCCAGCTTAGTCTTATAGACAATAGACTAGGCTAGCAATTTGTGCCTTTTAGGTAATTTGCCACTGATACCAATGATCTATTTGGGTCTCAGTAGAGCTGATATTCTTCCCACTGTCCAACAACGTAAAAGGCATTCATTGCATTGACCACTTGGCCAAAATTCCATGAACTGGGCATATCATAAATATTGACAGGGTATATCCGGGACCTGATTGTTATTTGAAGGGTTTGAAAGGTTAAACAGTTGAAAGGTTTAGTGTGTGTAGATAGGGCAGTGTGGAGTGTGATCATCCCAGCAATTGAGAGTACCGTATAGACCTATAGGAGGGGTTCAGGGAGTCTGCATAAGGAATTTATACATTTCTTACATTTAATAAATGTACTGATGCCTAAATTATTGTAATGTTATTGTGAGTTTATTTTGAATATTGAAACTTGTCAGTAGCTTCAGCATTTCCCACACACCGCTTATACTCGAGTCAATCAATTTTTCCTGTTTTCCAAGGTAAAAATAGGTACCTCGGCTTATACCGGGATCGACTTATACACAAGTATATACAGTAAATAATTTAAAAGACAAAGAGACATGGGAGTAAGGGTTAAATAAAAGTAGGAACTTTCACTGATTACATTTTTTATTTTTTATTACTAATCCTTTGATTACTACTCCTAATACATTTAAAATACAGAATAAAGCAAGCTATCAAATTTTAAAACCAGTCTTGGAAAATCTGAAGTCCTCAATGTTACTTTGGTTGAATCACTTCCTCTCATCTAGGTTTTGTTTTGGATGGTTGGCAGGCTTTATTTATTATGTTGGGGTAAATCTAGCTCTGAATCCTCATAAATTGTTTACCTTGATCTCCTGTTTAACACAGGCATGATTTGGGAGATCTCGTAGTATTAGGATAATGATTTGACCAGTGCTTGTGTTTTTTTCACCCCCTGCCAATTCAGATTCCAAAATATGAAACAAAAACTTCTATGATCTCTCTCTCTCTCTCTATATATATATATATATATATATATATATATATATATATATATATATATATAGATAGATAGATAGGGGAGCATAAACCAGCAAGGTTGAGTATTAGGATGTTATATCAAATGAAAGATTAAGAGACATTAGCAGTTCCAAACTGCTTATGGATTTTGTAGGCAGTATTGTTTGGCAAATTGTTGATTGGATCTGCAATAAAAATACAAACCATGAAGATGAAACAAGAACATTTAATAATTAGGTAAGATAAAGGAATTTGGAGTTCTCAAAATTATAAGGCGTTATAAACAGGCCTTTTAATAAATAATCCACCTAAATTTTGGACCATGCTTTGGCTGATTAGGAATATATCACTTTGGACACCTCATTTTCTTTCTGTTTTTATCAGTATCTCCTTTCAACCAGAGTTTAAATATATTTTTTAAATTGGAAGAAAAGTACTAAACCCTGGGTGTACATTTTGTATACAAGGGAATGAATAAACTCATGGATGCCTGCGCAAGAGTTACATTA
Organism: Pyxicephalus adspersus; assembly: GCF_032062135.1. Classification (NCBI taxonomy): domain Eukaryota; kingdom Metazoa; phylum Chordata; class Amphibia; order Anura; family Pyxicephalidae; genus Pyxicephalus; species Pyxicephalus adspersus. The sequence goes on from NC_092871.1 coordinate 40,651,835, forward strand.
TTGCGGGATGGCCAGTCAAGATGTCTGAAGATTGTATTCGGGAAGTAAAGAATAAAGAAGTTGCTGCTCAGTGATGCAATAGGGAAAGGAGAATAATTGCGGGTTTATTTCCACTTTTTTTAACTGGAAAGGAATAAAAAAGACTATGACTGAAAACCTATGGAATTCTTAGTTGAAGTTTAAGGAATATGGGGAGCTGCTAAGGGACTAGGAGAGTAATAAAAGGGAAGTCTTGAACTGACCTAATACCAGTTGCTAAACAGGATACACCAGCCAATTCTGAAAGTAAATAGCAAGGACTTCAAAAAGAAGTAAAGTAAAGGGGAAAATGATAAAGGATTTAGTGATATATGTTCTTGAATAAATGAGAATGTTCTTTGAATGTGATTAAACTTACTTTCTAATTCTGATTGCACTGTAACTTGTTTTTTTTTATATTTTATGTTTAGGTTTGGATGTATCTTTTTGTTAATTGTAAATTATTAAAAATGTATTTTGAATAATTCAGTAAAAAACAACACACCCTTACCAAGCCCCTATTTTGTAGCAAATAAAAAATGAATATGCAAAAAAAATAATGGTTTAACCCACAAGTAACGTTTTCACTTTCACTGTATTTTCTTTATATTAGTTTTTCCAAATAATAAATAGAATATTTTAACAGTTGAATTACACAAATTAGTACAGTGTTACAGTGATTTAAATTTTTAATTTTTTCTATGTTTGCCTTCCATATGCCCCTGCAAACAATAAAATCTAAGTCTTAATACCAATCTAAAGAGACCTTATCTGTATGGTATAATTCTATTATACCCCCAATCTCTATTTCTGGAAACAAAAGCACAATAAAACATCTTTTCATACAATTTGATCCTATTTGGACAGGACTGCAGTACTGCAGAGTGTAAGATTTGTCAGGATAAGTGTCAGTTTTAACAGCAAAGATAAACTGTGAAGTATTTGGCTTCACAAAGCATCAGTAGATCCATCACAAGGGCAAGCCTGCTTCATGATTCGATTCCTTCCTGAAGCAGACACAGCGATGCAGTGGTTTGGAAGACAGACTTCGGTCTGGATATTCATTAATATGAGATACAAAAAAGGATGTGCTCCTGTTAACTCCATAATTTTCTGTTTGTAAAAGCTGCATACATCACAGTTACTGCAGCAATCTCTCTTTCCACACTTGGGTTCATAATAGGCAGACAGCGGGGAATTATGCTCCGAGGAGATTACCTGGAGACTCAAAAACATTACTTAACTCACAGCAAGACATTCAGATGTGCCACACTGCACTAAGCGTAAAAAGCTTCCATAGTCCAAGAGTTCCGACAGTTTTTTTCATAAGACATTTGCTTTTGGCTAGCGAAGGGAAGCTTTTACTTCTTTGTGCTAAGCACAGCTAAAATTGGAATCCTAAAAGGTACTCAGCCAACTAAAGGTAAGGATCTTATGATTGGGTACATTTCTTAAATCAAAACAAAATGCAGTTAAATTGAATAGTAAACAGATTATTGCTCCTTAAAGCAGAAACCTGGCAGAATAGTACATGTTTCCCTGTGTATCATTCAGCAATCATAAAGACAGATGGCATATACAGCAATCTCACAGATAATATATACAACCCTAGATCTGCTCCTCCTCAAAACAGCCATAGAAGGCCACCATCTGCCAAAACATTGCTATCAAACTGTATGATGTTAAAGTTCAGTAAATGCACAGCGGAGCAATCATTAAATTTTCCACAGAGGAGTAAAAACTCTCTGCAAACAGACAGTTCTACCTACATACACTGCACAAATGTCTTTATAATTTATTGTTCTAACTTTTATTAATTCTCCACCATTTTAAACATAAGGCAACCCTTTTCTTTTCTGATGTGGACTATTAAACACTCTTTCCCCCTGGAACACAATTTGTTTACCAAAACACTGCTTACTTTTTTATGTTGTACTTGTTGTGCAAATGGTGAAAGATGATGAATGGTGAAGGTACCAAGATATCTATAAACTTGAGTACTGGCCAGGTTTGTTTTGAGTATCTAGTATATTATGTTGCAGTTAAAGAGGATAAAAGCCTACTTGGAAATGTTCACATTTTACTGACATGAAACAATGAATCACAGTGGACTTTATTTTTTTACACTGGTCAGCAATATATGTTTTAACACATGTTAGTGTGGTGGGTAGTAAATAGTCTCTTTAAACCCTTGTGGAAACTCCATTAGATTTCAACTGATCAGAGGATTAGTAAAACATACGTTCAAGTAATGCAGCTTTAAATGTCTTTCAGAAAAGAATTATAAGGGAAGCAGTGAATGTTGAATAATACTACAACTAACAAAATACCACTATGTGGATGTGTAATGATATCTTCTATAATCATATATGATTTAAGGTACGCAATTTTTTTTTTCCACAGAGGGATTTGACTGGCTAAATTTATTTATAAGCTAAATAATTAATCAAGGAAAATGAAAAAAATTAGTTACTTAAAAATGCATGTATAGAATTGCTGCATAGCTTTGTATTAGTTTTCTGTTGTTCAGACACATGGAGATGCCTTTAAAATAAATTTCTAAATTGCTTAGCCAAGCAATTATTAATCAGAATGTCCTGCTCTCTGGAGACAGGCTACCAAGAGGAAATACTTTCAAATAATTTCAGGTGGATTATTGGTAAAGAAATTCCTCTAAATTAGGCTGGACTGGGGAATTTCTCAATTGCAGATTTATTAGAAGTCCAGTACTAAGCAACTCTCCTGTAAAAGTAACACTGGATATTTATACATTTACCCATATGATGCCAATAAAAGCTGATTTCTCCTATAAAAAGCTCCTTTTAAAGAGTACAAATGATCTAATTGTTTGGTATGTATGATAGTAAAAGGTAACCTTACTTGATGTATTTTGTCTGTATGATAAGACTATAGAAACATAGAAAAGTGATAACCAGAAAAAGAAAAGATGGTGTCAGGGGCAGTATTTCCCCATGGTCACCAATTAAAGAGGCACAATATGTTAGCAAGGTGGTTTTTTGTAACTCCAGCCTGTGTGTCTTTGAACTTGCAGGCTCTTATACACACAATAATTTGCTCTCAACAAAGTGTATTTAATCATACAGAAGGATGTTTGTTAGTACTGTATTCTAAACAGATCAGTTTTGCTGAAGCATTCAATATGTGTTGTAGCTTGCATTTACTATTTAAGGAGAATGTAAAGACTACTTAATGTATGTTTAGATGCTCATGTGTTCAACTTAATATCAACTCCAATCAATATGTTTTAGTGTTTTAAAAAACATTCCTCTACATATAATTTGTAATTATATATGCACATGGCAAATGCCATACATATGCAGACTCTCCTTTCTACATTGCTGTGCTAAAATGTTTTAACTGCGCTCAGTGAGTAGTTGCCGGTTCCTAACTAAATCAACTGCAATGAGTTGGAATACTCTTGGAATATACTGTACTCCATGTGTGATCCCCTTTTTTCCCATTTGTTAGGGTTGATAGAGTTGGTAAACTGAGTCATTGATCTACTGATAATGTAATTTATTGTAAATATTATGAAAGAAAAAAGAACAAATGTGAAAGTAATATGGAAATTTCTTTACTTAATGTACACTTTAAAATTATTTTACTGTAAATTTTTAAATATTTTACTGTAAATTTTTAAATATTTTACCTTATATGTGCTCTGTGAAAAAACAGTCCTACTACCTAGGAATTTGCAAATTTATTGTATAGTAGCATTATTTTACAAATAGCAAATTAGAAATACAATTCAGAGAAAGTCAATTTCTTGAATTGTTTAAATCATAGTATTCACATTATGATTTTCTTGATTCAGTCATCACTACTCACCACATATGTGTCACAGTGTAACAAGGAAATTAAATAAACTAATTTATTTATTAACATGGAAATTATATAAAATAATTTGCAAATTTCTAGCTAGTAGGACTAGTAGTCAGTTACAAGGAACTGCTACAGAGGGTAATGACATTCTGCCAGCAAAAACATCAAGAGAAAAAGGAAAGTTTTACCCTGTAGGTTGTGGCCACACAGCAAAGAATTTTTCTATTACTGTTATTTTTAAAAAGAAAACCCCTTGCCCCAGTCCTATATACAAATGTCCTTAGTACAATAAGGACTGAATAGAGAGTGCAGTGGACGTAGGACGATTCTGACAACTGCTTGTACAGTGGGGATTTCACAGTTGAGATCTCTCTGAACTGTGGAGACAGTTGAGTAAAGTAGTTGCAGAAAGGGCTGTGGGCAGATGGCCTTTTAAAGAGAGTGTAACTTCATATTAGATTTATGGGCTGTTGTTGTGCTTCAGAGTTTTAATACTTTATATTATTTATATTACTTTGTTTAGTTAATCAATTCAAGAAAGTATGTAAGTCAGTATAACCGATTTATTAATCCAGCAAATGCAGGTGCAAGTAGAGCAATAGAGTAAATACCTTACTACTCTAAAAACATATCAGAACAGTAACTATTTAGTTTATTTTGAAATATAGAGTATGGCACATACTAGTGGTGTATGGTAATTAGCAGTTATGTACTTTTATATATGCAAGGCAGAGAAGCACCAGTGAACCTCAAAAAACACAACCTTCAGTTATGCTAGTTTTATGATCATGTAGAGAGTTCCAATATTTCAATTATATTGGTAAATGCAAGGTAAATGTCCACATGTCCTATATTTGTTCATATATTGGTCTGTTTAGGGTCAGGCAAAAAAATAGCTCTTGTATGTTTATGTGATGTTGACCAAAGCTAGAAAACATACAATAAAAAAATACACTGGTACAAAACTAGCATTCACACCAAACACTTATAAACTGTATATAAGTACTGACATTTTACTGCAACATATTTTATACAGACAGCTTACCCTACTGGGGAAATCAACAGCCCATGTTATGGCAAAGGTGAAAATTGACAGATTTCCAGTTTAGGCTCCTGCAGGTTTGTAACCAAAACACTTTCTTTGTTGTTAAGCCGCTGAAATGTCTTCTTGCGGAGTGCTATTCTCAGTTCCTATGCAACATGTTAAAATATTTATTTTTTGAATATAGAAAAACTAGCAGTAAATATTAACTATACAAACAGTATGACATATTGTCCTTCATTTTTGTGTGTGATATTCTTTTTTATAGAATTGTTCTGTTATGCTAATATCCATGTATTTTTTTTATAATTGGATAATCAAGAGTTCTGAAAGCAAAATGGCTTTCACAAAGAGCACTTTGTGTGCAATAAAGCCCTAGAGAAATTTTTTGCAATACACCTGCCAATAGTCAGTTGTCTTTGTAATTTGGCTGACACAAGGTATCATTATCCAATGAAGAAATAGGGATGTGTGTAATGTAACAAATTACACAAATGTTCAAGCGAGATAATAATATCATTGTGGCATTCACATAAATATTGGAAATGAGTCCATGCTCTCCTAGTTCAAATGCTGCCTAAGTGATAGAATCTCACGAATTTATATTTTATATGTTTATAAAATATATATATATTTTATATGTTTGTTTTTAAAAACAAAGGGTGTGTGGTCTTGTAGAAAAAAAAATGAAAAACAGGTGATAACAATGAGTAAGTAAAAAAAAATTGGATTCTTCAGAAGATTCAGAGATAAGGAACCTTGATTGATATAGGCATCCCAATATGTGGGGCAGGTACTGACCTCCTCTGACTTTTGATGCTTTCAGTATTCATCAAATCTGAAAGCACTGGTTTTTAAACATTGAAAACAACTTGTTAATTAAACTTTGCAACCATTTTAAGGGACATTTTTAAGAGAACATTTGAAAAAATACAGATGAGAAAAGACAGCATAATTACCATGAAAATAAAGCCATGGAACACATAATTTTCTCTATTTATCAAAATCCATTTTTAATATTGCTAGAATTACTGGGTAGTTCAAACAAAAAAATCTTTGACAGGAAACAGAATAGGAAAGTGTATAATAAGTCGAGTTTCAAATTTTGCCATTTAAATAGTAATAAAAAATTACTTAGTGAAATTTAGTATGCTGCATTTATATTTGTTAATATGAAGTGATCTTGTTTAAAGGCACTAGTCAAAGGCACTGATGTTATCCCCACAATGAAAGACCAATAGCCCTGCATTGTAGGGGGAGTAAGCTGAGTGCCCACCCACAGTGTTGAATTGAGACGAAATTAAACAGCTGGCAGGAACATCAGTGGTAAGGTAAGTGATGTGCTGCTTATGTTCCCTCTAGACCTAAAGGAGCATTAAACATTTGCGGTGTGGGTGGTATATCCACTGAAAAGGTATTTTGTATTTTTTTCTGAAGCCCTACTTTAATTTCATACAGTTCTTAAGATTGGAGAATAAAGCAAATCATTTTAATTATTAAAATAATGCATACTAATTGTGTGTTTTTTGTGCCAATTTAGGCTGAAATTAGGCCAAATTCTAATCCCTTCAAAGCCTTGTTGACAATTCCTAATCAAATATTTTTCTTTACAATAAAACCAATATTCATGCTGTGTTTTACTCCATATAATCCAAAAGAAACACAGAATTAATATTTTTTTTTATTTACAGAAATAAATACTCCTTCATTCTGTTAGATATGAATTTTAATCCAACAGAACAGGGCCCTTACCTTTCTTGATGAATTGTGCAGTTAGTATCTCCTGGAAGAATATTTTTACCTCTGCTATTATTAAATTATTAAATTATTATTAATAATAATTAAAATAATTAAAATTAATTAATCAATAAAACTAACAACTCAAGGTACCTTAAGTTCCTGAAAATATTAGGTACACATAGCTTTAGCAACTTTGCTTTACTTAACTTAACTAATGTTTGTAATTGTTTATTTACTGCTTCTCGATTGCAAATATAATAGTTTCCCTGCAGTATATTTTTTTTTGTTTCTGTTTGGACCTATAACTGACCCTTTTGCTATTTGTGTTTCCATTGGTGGAGATTTGCATTTAGCTTCTGTTCCAGTAACAGCGACAGTCACAAGGCCAGTAAGTATCCTATTTTATTAAGGACAAGAAAATAATTGTTTTATTAGGCTAGGGGTTAGAACCAGTGGCGGACACAGACAACAGTGGCCCCATGTGCATAAATGACTAGTGTGCTACCTTGACAAACCCCACACCCCAATCTTTATCCCTTTTTTTTTTTTTTTTTTTTGACATTTTTCTTTATCTCCCTCTTTTCTTCCACCTCTAACCCTTTTTCTTTCTTCCCTACTATCTTTGTTTCTCTTTCTACCCTTCCTTACTTCCTGTCTTACGTTGATAGGTACTTGCTGGTCTGCATGTGCACCCCTGGTTAAAACATTTGTTCATTTTCTATTAATCTATGGGTATTCTTGTGCCAGTGATACTGGCAACCTCTCATTTCTTGTTCTGGTATCACAGGAACAGTAAATAACGACAAATCTTTCCACAAGGATACAGACAGCAACAGCAATGTGGCATAAATTACCTACTCATCTAAAACGTAAAAAGCTTTGTAAAATGGTTTTAGATTGTAAGATCATTGGAGCAGGGTCCTCTTTTTCTCCTGTGTTACTGTCTGTATCTGTCATTTCATACCACGATTTAATGTATAGTGCTGCGTAATATGTTGGCGCTCTATAAATTCTGTTTAATATTAATAATAAATAAAAATGCTTTACTAAAGTCACATTTTATTTATTCAATATCCAGTAAGAACAATTCTTGCTAGATAGTGTGGACAAATAAAACACCACTAAAGTAGTTTAAGCTATTTGGGTAGCAAAATGATGTATCACTCTGCCAGGTATAATTCACTTAGCTTATGGTGAATATGGTGAAGCTCTTTTGCCTTTGGGCACTCAATCATGTGCACATAAAACTCAAGTTTTCTTTTTTTAAATTTCCTTGCAGTATTGGATATTTTTTGCAAAGTGAATTTCACCTCAGTAGCTAAGCTAAGTGAATTACATAGCCTAAACCCCATCAGTGCATTGTTAAAAAGGGTGATTTGATCGCTTTAAAGCACAAAACACTGATAAGAAGTGGTTACTTGTTTTTTCCAGAAGTGGCTAAGTAGTGGCTAAGTAAAATGTGCTTGTTTAGAATATGTAAGTTTTTGCCTGATCACAGGTTGACCTAAAATAAATATCATATAAATATGTATATATTATATAAATATAATATAATATATTATATATAAATATAAAAAAAAAATCTTTATAATATTAGCACAAGGTATGGCTCTCTATTTTCTGTTTCTCTTTGCCCTTGCCTCCCACTTACCTTTTTTAATATAATATTACTGAATCTCATTTACAATTTTAAACTCATGAACCCATATATTAATGTGATGCGTTTTGCATCTTTAAAGCTATGTGCAGTTTAAAGCAATTGTGAGAAGTTGTGAAATATTGTCCTAAAACTGGCATTATAGTCCCAGCCGGTATTGAAAAAAGAAAATAGTACATTGTATGTCAGAAAATGAAAGTCCATGTGTCAATGAAAAGTAATAGATCAAGGAATCAGTCAGGGTACAGAGGTAATGACTTAATTTAGTTCTGTCAATGCTTTTAGTTATTGGTAATGCCTGTTTATAAAGCCATTTAATTAGTGCAGCATTCTTTCCATTTATCTTCTGGAAAATTCCTAAGGGAGGGATAGCATAAGCTCAAAGAATTGTAATCTATATATTTTTTTCTAAGAGCCTCCAAGCTTTGAGTATTGCAGGGTAGCTAAATCGAAGTTTGCAAAAAGACCATCTGTATCGTAAGGTGCAAATTAAGCCAAGGTTTCCAACATCTCAGATAAAGATAGCCATGGTCATAGAATACAAAATTAAGAGCACTTCATTGAAAGTTCTTTTTGCAAGATTTGGTGTCACTGTATAAATAAAAATCGTATTCAGTCGTATTCAATATTCAGAGGTCACATATTTGTTCTGCATTGAATTTATGTAATTTGTAAATTTGTAAAAATTATTAATGACAATCATGCACATAGGTAACTGGAACCAATCAGGTAATAATATTTTCCTATGTAATCTTACCAGATCATACATATTATGTACACTAAATTTTTGATTGCTAAATGTTCACCTGGCAAAATACACCGTTGAGCTGTTTTGGAACAGATGAAAAACTGAGACGATCACCTTTCATGTACAACATAAAGGTGGAGAGTAGGGTTTTGGGTGAATGTTGTATTTTATTAATGATACATTCTCCTAATACAAAGCAAGGTATTGCTGATTCACAGAGTATGCACATTATAGGCCATATAGGCACTAGACATAAATCATCCGGTTTATTAGTTCTCAAAATCGCAATTGTGATATCTCATACGTTGGTCAATGAACCCGACACGTTGCACCCAAAGGTCTTCCTCAGGGGTAACAGTAGGTTTTGCTATAACTTAGGTACAATCCCAATCAAATATCATTTCTTGACATCTACATTAACATCTCCTAGGATCCACATATCTTTTCATCTCTCTATAGAAAAGAAACAGTGGACAAAATCTTTTTACATGGTAGAAAGCACACCCCAGAACACTGGTCAACAGTGTACCATATAGTCAAATGCTCAGACTAAAAAGAAATTGTACATCAGAGGAAGAAGCCAAATTACTCACAGAAAATCAACTTGAGAGGTTACAGCAAGAAACAACTATAAAAATGTGCCAAAAAGTCTCTACTCTTGATAAGAAAGACTTGATCTCCAACAAACCTACTGGTATTACTAGAATACCCATCATTACACCCTACAACAAACATAACCACAACATCTACAAAAAAAATGTCCAAACATTGGAATATTTTGACCTCAGATCCCAACATTAAGCCACATCTTGACACAAAACCCACAATTACATATAGAAAGTCAGGCTCCCTAAGGCACTTTCTTGTCTCTAGCCACTACACCCCACATTCCACCTTTCCAAAAGGGATATGGCCCCTGGGCACACCTAAATGTGGCCAATGTAGTCAATGTAGATGGATACATGACAATTCAGCACTTGAACTTCCCAACGGCACTATACATAAACTAAATTATAATGTAAATTGCTCATCTGTGGGTATCATTTACCTTATCGTGTGTTCCAGCAGTCGTTTCTATTTCTGGAAAACTAAAAGACCTTCTAGAAAAAGTATTTACAAGCACATATACTCAATTTAGAATGGCAAAATGGTGACACCCATTAGTTTCCATGTTGGAACTGAACACAAATTTGACACTGACTGTATAAGAGTCCCTCCCAATATTAGAAAAACAAAAAATTACTCCAATTTGAAACAAAATGGATCTTTTTGTTAAATGCAAAACATTTTCCATGTTTAAAGGAGATGTTAAGCTTCAAGCCTTTTGTATGATTTTCTCTGGTATTATTTATTTTCTATCATAAATATTTTGATTATCAATAACTACCATACTGTACATTATTGTATTAGATTATCACAATATTTAATTTTATGAATAACAATATACAACGTCTATTTTTGTATTGTTTATTTACAACCATTATGTCATGTGTACTGTTTTCTTTCATTTGATTTTTTTTAAATCACAATGGATATATAACATAGGATGCATTGATATATCTATTTAGCTTATAAATATAACTTCCAATGTTCACACTATTAAAGTGTACCTAAACGCCTCCCCCTTTGCTATATAGGCAAGGCATCCGGGACTTTCCCCTCCATGCCATTAGAACATAAGAATTAAAGGTCTGCCTGAATCGGTTCTCCCTGACCAGTTACATGAGGCGGTGAGCACCTTATTTAAAGAGCTGCTTACCAGGTCTGCTGACACGGTGATTGATATTATTAAAGTATACAGGGCTCCCAGACCCCGGGGACCAGACCACCATCGTCCCAGAGATGTGATCTGTGGATTACAATGTCTTAGTCTGAAAGAGGAAATCATGGCTGCTGCCAGGCAGAATGATTCTATTATGTTCCAGAAGCATGCGGTGTCTTTATACGAGGATCTATCACCTATTACTTTGAAAAATCGTAGGGACTTAAAACCCATTTTACAAGTGCTTCGTCAGAAGAATATACCCTATAGATGGCGCTTCCTATTTAGCATTCAGGCTATATCCAATGGGAAAGTAGCGGTGCTACGTATACCCTCTGATCTGCCAATGTTCTGTGCTTCAAATACTGGAAATGACAATATCTTAATGGTACCAAGATTTTCATTTAGCTGGATCCCGACAGATGGACTAAAATCCCTCTTCTTATCCTGTGGACAGCCCTAGTCCCAACACAGTAAATTACTGGAGGGGTCCCTAGGTCTATTGCTAAGGGCTATGCCAAGGAATAGGGCTGATTCAGGGACATCATCAGACAGCCACTGAACCAGCCTGGCTGTGTAAGTTTTGCTATGGTGTAATAGACGTGCCTGTATTGTTCGCTGGTTTTTTTGAGCTGCTACTCGGGACCGGTTTCTACTTAATGTTCTTAATACTGCTTTCAGTGTTGTTTTGATCAAAGCTTAAAAATGGCTTATGTATGTTTACATTCATAGAATGCTTGCTTAAAATATAAGGTGTTAACTACCGTATTTACTTCCCGCCAAGTGGAGTTGAGAATTTTGAGATTGCCTATACCAAAGTTCTACTGTTTATTAACTTTTTCTTTTCGGTTGGCTGCTAGACAGATCAGCCATAATTTGGCCAATTTCTGGCTGTCCCCCAACCCTGGTGGTGCCTAAATTATAGATTTAGCACACCAAACTCCTAGAGACCCGTGACACAATGTAGTGTCAGGGCCTCGTGTGTAAAATCCTTTAAATTTCCCCTTTTTTCTATTCACCCTGTTGGGGCTGTTTATTACATACCATTTAGAGGTGGTGGCGCCACTTGAAGTAACCATGGCGCATAGACTTTTTACTAATCACAATGTACATGCGCAACTGCTTTTGTCCCAAAATGTTAAAGGACTTAATGTCCCTGAAAAGAGGACTATGTTATTGAGAGAATATAAGAAATCTGGTGCTTCAAGTGTTTTCCTAAAGGAAAAGCTCTTTAAAAAAGACAAAACACTGAAAGTGACCAATTCTTTTTTCACCCAGCCGTTACACGCCACAGATTCATTATCCAAAACGAAAGCAGTGTCATTTCTGCTGAGTAAGCAATCAGATTTCCGTGTTACTGACACTTAGATTGATCCTGAGGGTACATTTTTCTTTTGGGCTCTATTGAAAACAAAGTAATTACATTGGTTAATGTGTATTTCCCTAATACTGGCCAATTAGCATTTTTACAAATTATAGTGTCTGCCCTTCATGAGTTTGCCAAGGGCTTTGTGGTCATGGGAGGGGATTTTATGATCCCGATCAATCCGCAGCTTGATACATCTAATGGCAGGTCCTCAGTCCCATATAAAGTGCTTCGGAAAATGAAAGAATTGCTACAGTCCATGCAGTTAGTTGATGTCTGGAGGTCCCTCTTCTCCCTGGAACAGGACTACACATTCCATTCCACGGAGAACCAGAAATACTCCAGAATCGATTATTTCTTTCTTACATAATCTGATTTATTCAGGGATGACTCGGTAAGGATAGGTACCTAATCATACTCTGACGGGACTGTATAGCAGACACCAAGGTTGGTGCTGGAGGCTGAATCCCACAATTCTCACTGACCCGGTTTTGAAATGGAGAATAGAGGAGCGTTTAGTCTCCTTTTTCCAGGACAATGTCACACCTACTATGTCCCCTATGACAGTGTGGGAGGACCATAAATTTTTAATCAGAGGGGAACTGATTAGAATAGGTTCTCAAAAAGAGAGAGGAAGACAGGAGGCTGTCCAATCTACTTCAGAAGGTAGCTGGCCTGGAGAATGCACACAAATAATCATTGTCGCAGCAGATAGCACAAGAATTGCAACAGGCCAGACTGGACCTCAAAGCCTTGATAGATGAAAAGTCAACGATGACCCTCTTTTTCAAATCCAAACTCTATTATGAGGAGGGCAACAGCAGTGGTAGGGTATTGGTGAGGGCACTTTGCGAATACAAGGCAGCCTCTTATATATACGAGCTGTTACAGCCAAATGGCCAAGTCACACATTGTGCCAGGCAGATGGCGGAGTGTTTTCATGATTATTACTCAGTCCTGTATAACCTGCCTGAAACCCGAGATATTGCCAAAAATGCCTCCGGGAAAATGCTGATAAAAACCTATCTCACCCAGAGTGAACTTCGTAAGCTGTCAGAAGATGAGGCCGATAGTCTTGAACAGCCTTTCACTGTGGAGGAATTACAAAAAAGTATTTCTCAGATAAAAGCAGAGAAAAGCCCGGGGCCTGATGGCTTTACTACTCTGTACTACAAAACCTTTGTTGCTACACTGATACCACATTTGTTACCGGCTCTGAACAGTGTGGCCACAGGTTCGCCGGTTTCCAACACTTGGTTGGAGGCATATATTACTATGCTCCCTAAAGCGGATAAGGATACCCGTTATTGCTCCAATTTCAGGCAAATATCACTTTTAAATGTAGACATTAAGTAGCCAAATTACTGAGTAATAGGATAGTTTTGTCTATCTCTAATTTGATTTTTTTGGATCAAAAAGGTTTTCTCCCGGGCAGAGAAGCTCCAGATAACACTACCAAAGTCCTGAATTTATTATTTTGGGCGCGCTCTAGGCATGTTAAAGGTATGCTCCTGTCCACGGATGCTGAAAAAGCATTCGACAGAGTGGCCTGGGACTACGTTTGAGGTTCTGAAGTTTATCAGTCTCAAGGGACATATGCTTTCCTGGCTCCACTCCCTGTATTGCTTGCCCAGAGCTAAAATTAGATTGAATGGAATTTTTACCCGTGCAATTGGGATCAGTACCGGAACCAGGCAAGGGTGCCCGTTGTCACCCTTGTTGTTTATTCAAACCCTGGAGCCATTTATCAGAATGATTAATGCAAACGAAGATATTAGGGGGTTTGCAATAGGCAACAGGGAATATAAAACAGCGGCATATACCGATGATCTGATGTTTTTCCTAACACAACCACAAACATCGGTACCGAGTTTACTCAAGTAGCTGGATAGATTCAAGCAGATCTCAAATTTCAAAGTGAACTACAGTAAATCCGCGGCTAAGAATATTGATTTGTGGCAGGCAACAATATGTAAAATTCAACAAAATTCTTCCTTTACCTGGGAACAAACTGGCCTTAAATATTTGAGCATTCCGGTCCCCAAATATATTACAGAGTTCTATGACAAAAAACTATATCCCTCTACTTAAAACAATCAGGGATAATTTGCAATGCTGGAGAGGCAAACCTTTTTCATGGTTTGGCAGGGCTGGTGTTGTTAAGATGAATGTACTCCCCCGCCTCTTGTACGTTTTCAGGGGCATACCGATTGAAGTCCCAACTTACTTTTTTCATAAATTGCAAGCTCTGCTAACCAATTTTTTGTGGTTAGGGCGTCCTCCAAGGATTCGGCACTCCATTGTGACAAAAGCAAAAATACAGGGTGGCATGGGGTTTCCTAATTTACTTATGTACTCAGGCCATTGGCCTTGCTAGGATCCTAGATTGGTGTTGTCATGCTAAATACAAGGATATAGTTGGAAGGTATTAGGTACAGTTGGAATGCACCATTGGCGGAGTGCCATTAGCCACAGCTGCCTGGTTGGAATCCCACTGTTTACCACCACTGGCCACCACTGGGAATTTCGTCAGAAATGGCAAGTTGCTGGAAAGAATAGACTTACGGGGTCTGACAGGAGAGGGACAAGAGATTCCATGGTAGGCATATCTGCAGATCAAACACTACATTAATACCCTGGATTCCAGAGTCAAACTACCCACACAACCCACGCTTTTTGGGAGATATTGCTCTGAGGCTACTCCTACCAACCTGAATCAACTCCAGAATGTTTCCGAAAATTTAGACAGAAATAGAAACAGGAGCTTAATACCCATTTTACAGACAAGCAATGGGAGAGGGCCTGCTTTTCAAGCTCACAATTGTTCAATCAGCACAAGACTGCAGGAAAATGCTTACAAACTTCTCACACACTGGTATTGTACCCCAGATAAGATCCACAAATTTACCCCTCAGAAGCCTAATAACTGTTGGTGCTGTGGAACGGATGTGGGCACTATGTCCCATGTCTGGTGGTCATGCTCTAAGATACAGGATTTTTGGAGAGAAATTGCTCGCTTTAGTCAACCTATTACTAGACGCTTGACACTGCCACTAAGACCAAAAGTATGTCTTTTTCATTTACATAACATGTCCCTGAAAAAATACAAAAAGTCTTTGACACTCCACCTATTTATTGCAGCACGCAGTGTTATTCCTCTGTTTTGGAACTCCCGAGAGACACCTACGGTTTAACTCTGGTTGAGCAAAACAAACTCTGTCTATTTGATGGAGGAGGCAAAGGCCATTAGCCTGGATAACACTGACAAGTTTTCTGTGACATGGGATGCATGGATCATTTTTAATTGTATAACTGTGTATCAAACTCTTTTTCTAAAGTAACCACCTAGCCAATTTTTATCCTTTTTCTAGGGGTAGAGGACAGAAATCAGGATATAAGGCACATGTCATAAATGTTGGGTATATTTTAATATGATAAATGTTTTTCTGCCTTTTTTGTCTGGTACTGTTTTTTATAAGTGCCTTACCTTGCTGCTCACAAGGAAAGTGTTGACTGATGCCTTTTTGGAAGATTACAATGTGGTAATGTACTATTGATAAGTGATTCTCTTTATTTTGCTGCTACAAGATGTATCGTGTTTTAGATGAAGTGTGACAAAAAACATTAACGGTTTATATTTCATAATTAGAGTTTCTTACTCTCCCTTCTTATATACCAGTCGTGTACCGTATAAAGCATACTTAGTGATTTAACTCCTCTAATAACATTACTGTACACCCAATTGTGCTTTTACATAGTTCATATATACTTCTTTGCATCACAATTACTATTGCAGACTTCTGTTTCATTAATACCTTATGTTTCCAACATGTTTATAACATGGTGAGATGTGGTCAAGCCTGTATTTAATGCTTTACAAAATTCTCATATTTTTTCCTGTATTACTATGACTGTTGCATATTTATAACTTATATTTTATGTTTATGAAATATTTAGATGTTTTCAAGTTTGTACCTAATGTATCACAAAATGTACTGTTACGCCTGAGGAAGCCCACTTTGGGGGAAATGCGCCAGGTTCATCGGACCAACATATGTGATACCACAATTGTGATTTTGAGCACGTATTATGACAGATGTTTTATGTCTAGTGCCTATATGGCCTATATTGTGCATACTCTGATTCAAGGAATACAAGAAATATACAGCAATAACTCGCTTTGTATTGCTTTGTATAATACAACAACCCCACTCTTTGTTGTTTTTTTCTCTGTATATTACCCAGGGTTGGCAAAAACACCTTTATAAGGCAACCATAATCACCACTCATATATATATATATATATATATATATATATATTTGTTTCCAAGATCACAACATAAAGGTGTTTCTCTATCTTTTTAGCATGGGAGAACCCCTTGAAACAACTTTTAGGTCACTCTATCTTGTCCACAATTTAATCAATCATTGTTTGGGCATTTTTTATGGTCCAAAATGTGTGGCAAATGTGTCACATGGTCCACAAATGGTGCTGCATTGTAGTGCAATTTATTTTGGTCACAGGTTCAAGGATAGGTGGTGCTGTCTCAATTTCATTCCGATTTCATTTTCAGGTCTTCCAGTCAACAGCAGAGGTGTGGTGTGAGCTGCCACACTGGAGACTACAGTGCCCATGTAAGCCACAGCAAAAGCCAAGGGCAAAGTAGGAGGTATACCTTGATGAGGCCAAAAAATACTGCAGGAACCACTGTGGGTGTCCTTTTAACAGGTCATGGTTTATGATATTTAAATGCCAATTCTATTGTTCTTGAAAAGTAGTAAATTTTCTGATGTTATTGCACATGCTCCAGGTGTTAGCAACATTTTGGTTGATCCTCTTTACTAGCTCTTGAGTTGCCATTTAGTGACAGCACTGCTGATCTTCTATACATGTCTAAATGATCTACTGAAGAGGGTGCAAATACCTTATTAATAGGAGACTTTCTGTGTTGGAAGCTGGGATGTGCGGGGATCACTTTAACCTAAACTATTGAACTATTTCAAGCAAGCAATCTAGGCTGAAACAAAGGAGGAAATCAAAACTCTATTTTCTTACTTGTTGTCTTCTTTTAAAATAAGTACAGGTTGGCTAATAATATACCTTCTTTACAGACTATAATGAAGTTAGCATTCTATAAAAAAAGAATCATTTTATTCTAAATTTAGAACCACTCTCATTCTGATTGTAAGTCCATAGACCATGTATTTAATTGTTCTGTGTTCTGCTGTGTTGTGTTTTAAAATTTTGCTTCAAATATGCCCTCACAAGAATTTAAGTGGATTTATTTTCTAGCAGTTGTGGGAAGACAGACATTGATCCTACCATTGACCTCTAAGGAACCAATATTGTTTTGGATCCAGTGAAAGTGCAACAGGAAAAAAAGGTCTCTTGTATATAATACAGATCTATAAAAGTATCCTTATAGGTGCTTTCAGGACACTCTTTTGAATAAAAATGAGCCATTGTTCATATGGTAAATATTTGAAAGGATCGGGTCACCTGGCAAGCATGATAACTAAGAAATCTAAACACTCCTATAAATGATTTTAGGTGCACATGGTTTGGACTTTAGGATACTTTCTGCAATAGTGTAGTGTTTAAGATGCACACATACACAATAATGCACATATACATACATGTACATCTGCCCATACATTTATACATACATCTGCTCATACATTTATACGTACATTTTTCTCTTCAGGGCTATACTGCAATTCACAGATGTAAACCAGCTTCATAGCAGATATGAAATTTCTACATGTAATGGTTTAGCATCTGTTGCCTCATTTTATGTTTATTGTTCCATCACCCTTTGATGCGTATAGAGCTTCCATCTAAAAAAAAAAGGGATGTTTTAAAACAACCTGGCAACCAATTGATATCTTTCTAGACAGGTGCAATAAAGGGCCTCACCTCTGACCCCTGACTTTATCAAAGGACCACAATACTCTTCCTGTAATTAAACGATAATTTCAAAATAAATGCCCAGAAAAACCAAGGCATGTATTATACACACAAAATAAAAACAAACTCCACACTAAAAACTTAAACAGGGAAGCATGTCTGATATGGCATGTCTCCAAGAAGCAGTTTCTACATTCCACAAATGTAAAGAAAGGTTGACAAGTCATAGGCAGGATCTGTAGAACTTTAAAGCGATAATCAAATAACAGGTTTTATATAGTAAAGGATAAGGGAATACTGCATATCAGACTTAAAACTGTATGTTGTTAGAAATAATATAACTAGTCAGTATTGTACTAATCAGTGCAGATAAAATATGTTGAACACTAAGCAACTGATCAAAGATCAGATTTGCTCCTATCTTTTATAGTGATCAATACACTTCTTTATGCATTAAAATGCAATATGACAGTAAGAGATGTAAGGTGTCCTAAATAAATTAAAAACACTTATTATGACCAGAGAAAACATATCTCAGTTATGTCTTCATGTAAACCTGGTATTATGGAATCTTTATGTTATTTTTAGATTAATCTTTAGATACATTTTTGTGACTGTAAAATCAAAAAGATGACAAGAGTTTTTTTATTGTCACTCTCCATGTTTCTACCTTATTATTAAATTAATTATTTAAATAATATATATTGAAAACAAGAGAATGCAGATTTTTTCCTTGAAAAATATCACGAGAACAAACAAAATTACAATTGAAACTGAAATGTGTAACTCCGGTGCAAGAATAAAAGAAGATTTTGTCAATATGATTTTAAAACAAAATAAACAAAATGTTCTAAAATAGAGCGGTAATATCTTATTCAGAGAGTGCTATGAAGAAGCTAACTGCACATTCCATTGTCATATGCTCTATGCTTGATTCATTGGTCCTGATTTAATAAAGCTCATCAAGGCTGGAGAGGATACACTTTTAACAGTGAAGCTGGGTGATCCAGCAAACCAGGAATGAGTTTCTTAAAAATCATTCGCTTTTTTTTAGCAAATGTTTTCAATCCTGGACCCAGTCCATTCCAGGATTGCTGGATTACTCAGCTTTAATGATCAAAGTGTATTCTTCCCAGCCTTGGAGAGCTTCAATAAATCAGGCCCATTGTCTTCGAAACTAAAGCTAGAAATACCTAAACCAAGAATATCAGAGGTATTGCTGTGTTAAAAAAGCTGTTAAAAAAGCTACACTACAGCTTCAATGAGTTAGTAAAGACAAATATATTTGGAACCTTTTAATGACATATGAGGTGAAATACAATATGTAGGAAAATGTGTGCATGTGATATTAGAATATATGCTAGTCAGCATAAATTAAAAAGCCTAAGAACTGATTTACAAAACCATATATAAGGTAAAACAGTAAAAAACTGAAACCACTTTCCACTTTTGGTAATCAGCTAGGTCTGATATGCAACAAAACAAAGATTGGTGTGTAGTAACAACTCATCTGGGTGATCCAGAAAACCTTGAATGGATTTTCTTAAATTATTTGCTAGCAAATGTTTTGAATCCTGGACCGGGTCTATTCCAAGTTTGCTGGATCACCCAGCTTCACTGATAAATGTTTATCCTCTCCAGTTTTGGAGAGCTTTAATAAATCAGGCTCATTGTGTACAATTTTTTTTACTCCACATTTTGTTAAACCAGTCTTTGAAAATGTGTTAGTGCTGTGGAACAAGGCTCCTTATGTAACGTAGCTGCAAATCAAAGACTGTGTAGAACATGTCATTAAGATTTTTCTTGTTAGTATTGTTCTGTTTATGATTCATACAAGAACAAATATTTTTTTTCTTTTTTCAAATGCTGAGCTCATCCATACAAGCAGGAGCAGAAACAGTAATAAAAGCTGGTCAGTGGTGTGCATGGGAGTTATTCATAGGTTCCCGCATGATTAGGAGATCACCCTGACCCCATTAATAAATATCTTTAATCCTTTTATATTGCAGCTTAAATGTCATACCTATCACACATTGCTGTGCTTGGGGTTGAATTCAAATAATTAAATTTGATTATCCTACAAACAAACTACCTGCTATGATCACTTGGCTCCATCTATTCACATTCATGTGAATGTCGATATTTATGTCTAAACATAAACGGAATGTTCAAGCCACTATTTAACAAAGCCTATAAACTAGATTCTGCAAGTACATGCAAGATTGACAAGGTTTTTATTTCAAAGGAGCAATATATTTATGAAAATCACATTATTATGCCAACAATAACTAATATTAATATCAAACCTGATAGATGGGAAAGCTGGGTTTCCCATCAATATTCACAGCAGGGATATGGTTAAACATTTCTACTATATAAGTATGGCTTCATTCAAGTCTATGTGGGCACTGCACAGGCAGCACCAGCTGTCTTAGTGGCAAGTTCCTGGGTGGGGTAATAGGGTAGGGGGCAAATGTGTTTTTTTTTGTTAATAGAATTGCATGTGTAGCTTTTCTATTCTTTTATTAGAAAAGTGCTAGGTCGTTCTAACTAAGTGGTTGCCTGAACTAAATACTGGTAGTTTAAAAATAAGTAGTTTTTTACAGACGTTTGGAAGAGTACTGGTAGTAATTAGTTCACTGGTTACCATAAAGCTGTGACTAACTGACCCAGGCATTTAAACATATGGAAATCCAGTTTTGCAGATTTTTAAATGCCTCTTGCTATGTTGTGCAAGACCTGTGCCAATCCTTTGCATTTTTGATGCTATCAGCATAGATGCTAATCATAAGTTTGACTTTTGCTGTGACCATAGTCAATGATGGTGTGAATAGGTGTGTAATAGGGATGAACGAGAACTCCTCTGGTATTCTTGTGAAAATTTCCTCGAACTTCCGATGGGACCTCAAAATTTTGTCGAACCAATTTCGCAGACCCTTTGGAAGTTCCAGGAACCCATTACAGGAGGATTGCATGAATAAATGCAGCCATGGGAATCCTCCTGAGTGCAATCCCCGGGTACTAGAGATTAATTACCATCTAGTGCCCAGGAATCGCAGTGGTTTCCCAGGCTGCTGAATAACTGCAGTGAAAATTAGATCTCGATTGCCGAATATACACCGGTCGTTTTCGCTTACAATTTCGGTAAGCGGGAATGGCCAAATTTACTGCGAGATCGAGTTTAAAAATTTTGCTCGCTCATCCTTAGTAACACTTCACGGGTTGGATAAGCTATTAGTTCTTTAAGTTTTCACTTTTAAATGTTTAATATAAAAAACGGAGATTTTTTTTTTTAATCATTTTCCACTAAATTACATGAAGAAAGAATGTGTCTTTGTAAAAATGAGATGTGCAGCAAAGCTGAATTAAAACATCTCTGTTAACCTTATTCAGATTTCTACTTTTCTAAAGATGAACATTTCTTGCAATAAAATGTTTGAAATATGTACATAATCAAAGTCCTATCACCCTCTGCACTAGAGGTGGTTGTACTCTAGAGCCTTTACTACAAATGGGACATAACACTGAGCAGCTTATCACTTATCTCTTCTCTGCCTGATTATCATAATTGACCCATTGAAGGCATTTTGATGTAACACATGGAGTCAGCATCTGCTCTAACCTTTTCTGAATAAAGGAGAATTTTAATTGAGCCAGCAGAGCAGCATAACTTCCAGCAATATCAACTCAAGCAAGAAGTTTCAGTCTTTTGGAACTGTCTGCGTATCTCCTTGGCGCAGCAAACAGCTGTGCTTGATAACTCATATGCATTCAAGGCAAGCAACTGCAAATCCTACTCTGTACAGGAGAATGTCATGGTTCAATGCCTCTTCAGCAAGGCAGAGGCTAAAAGTTAAGCAAATGCAAAGCTACATTAAATTGTATTGACCTGTTTGATATTTACATAGAAAAGAGCAATCTGACCTGGAGTTTTCAACTGAGATTATCACAGAACATCTAAATTCAAGCATATGCTTTAGAATGTATTTAAAATAAATTTTAATCCAGTTCCCCTGCTCTTAGTCGTTTATTAGTTTACACTATTCTTATTGGTAAAGTCTATTCAATAGCATAAACAAGTTAAATAAATATATTTACTGCTTTTTTGGGTACCTTCAAATACGACATTATACACATTGTATTACAAAAAATATGCCATTTATTCGTATGACAGAAATTGAGAAGAAATACTGAACCAGCATTCTCTTTTGTTAAACATAGTTATATGCTTAAATGGGAAGGTCCCCCAGGGAGAGAGTTGTTTTTGAAAATCTGGAGAATCATATGGGATGGTGCCCATAAGAGTTCGATCTGTACTTTATATAAAGAAAATGCATACAAAATACTTATGCAATGGTACATCACCCCAAATAAATTGCACGCTATTTTTCTGAATGTTAGCAATGTGTGTTGGAGATGTGGTACAGGGGTTGGCACTATATACCATATTTTCTGAACATGTCTGCTCATAGGCCCCTATTGGACAAAGGTCAACATTCTTCTCTCTGGGATATTGTAAATTCCTGTATCACTTGATGTAGTTACCCATCTTCTTGGTCTACCTATGTTCAATCTCACTAAATTCAATAGAAAATTAGTGTGTCACACCCTTACTGCAGCCAGATTCCTTATTGCTAAACACAGGAAATTCACTTTGCCTCCGGGCATCATGGATTTATATGCTAGGATAAAGGAAGATCAGCTTATTGAACATCTTACGGACACAATATATATTATAGATATGAAAATTTCACGGAAATTTGGGCCCCTTGGGACTCATATCTTTTGTCTGCCACTAATATGTTCTAGGAAATAATTACTAATCTTCTGTTAGGACCTGGATGTATCTCCTCCCATTACTTACTTACTTAGGAATAACACCAGGGGCTTCCACTAATAAATTATCATAAATTTGCCTTCCACTCTATATCCTCCTTGTACCTTCTACTGTTCCCCCTATCTTCCTTTTTCTTCTTTTTGGTTTCTTTTCGTTTCTCCTAGACATTTCATGTTTAGACAATTGTATCGCTTGATATGTTTACTGCTATTTATATAGTTAGCTTATTGAAAGAATGTCCCTGTTTTATTGCTGTCTTATAACCAGAAGTATTATATTGTGCTATTCTACTTTCTAATGAAATCTGTGATACACTGTATATGTTTTCTGTATGTTTTCTATTCCTGGTTATTGTTAAATTATTACTTTGTACTTTTTGTCTATTACTTGACAAAACTCAATAAAGATTTCCATTTTTCAAAAAATCAATATATTTACAAACAAACTCCTCTTTTCAGATTATGGGGTACTTAACCACCTGGGCGTTACACTGATGTCTAGATTTCTGTACCAAAAGCGTTACAGGTTTTCATGAAATTTTTTTTTTTAAATTGTAGACCTGTAACTTACAGAAATATGTCCGAATAGGGGTCTAGTAGATATAATGAATAGAAAACTTTGTATTTATTTTTAATTGAAACTCATTCATTCATTTTGTATTGGATTGAATACAAACTCCTGTATCCAATCCAATACAAAATGAATGAATGAGTTTCAATTTGAATTACCTGCACACGTGCCGACGTCATCGCGCACGCACGCAAGCACAGGAAGCCGGCTGGCTTTTTTTTCCTCCGCCAGCCGGCTTCTTGTTTCAGAGAGCACCCGGCGCTGGAAGGAGAATGACATGGGACGATCAGCGGGACCAGGAGACGGCACCTGGCGCTGGAGAGGGAGATCGACGCTGGAGGACGACGCTGGAACACGGACACCACGCTGGATGAGCACAGCGGGATCAGGTAAGTGGGGAGTGAGAAAAGTACGGGGTTATCGATAATTGCAACTTTTTTTAATACGAAAAAGTATGGGCTTAACGGTTGGGAGGTTAACAAATGCATGGATGGATTAAATATATATATGAGGACAAACACAACAATGTTCTCAGAGTGTTTAAAATATGTTTACCCGTTTAAGGCATGAATTAGATATGGTTAAGTTTAATATCTGAATGATTGATCAGAGAATTTATCTTTCTTTGGCAGGTTCAAATAAACAATACATGGGACATAACTACAAATTTTTGACAAGCATAACTGTCCCCGTATACATTTTCTAGTTATGTGTAGTGTGGTTCTAACCTATGGCAGGTATTTTAATGTTTCAGGAATTGTTGATCCACATTTTATTTGATATTAGCAGTCCAAGGGGCAAATGGAACTGTAGAAAGTTACTGTCCAAGATTTGAGGAACTGCATTTCAGATTTTGCAGTAGGGCTTTGTGGTTTAGTCAAGATATTATATAGATAAATTGAGACACTAATGTAATAAAATAGTGAGTACATTATCTTTTAGGTCTTTAGATAAAAACAAAAGGACTTGTTTTATAAAGTGGAATAATTAAACTTCACTTATATCTTACCAGCCCGGCAATCAAGATTCCTACAATCGAAAACAGGAAGAGAGGAAGAATATGATGGTGCCCATGATGGCACAAGGATAGGTAACACATTTATGCTAAAATGAATCACTATGATAAATTAAATATATTTATCACATAATCAAGAACCACAAATACCAGCTCCTGATTTTCTGCCCAAGACCTGATGTATGTATTTGTAGACTAGAGCCAGACGGTGTGCTACAGCAGCAAACTTTTCCTATTTAAAAGTGATCACCCCAGAGGATTTTTAATCGTAGCACCCAAGGATGCTAATAGTAATTGAAACCTTCATTTTAGTACCTCTACTAAACAACAATAACCAATTTTCTGCTGACATTATCCTTCTTTAGGCTCTGATTTGCCTGATTGAAGAGATTCGCTGTTGGAATTTTTTACTAAAGGTAAAGTAAAACATGTTCAAAAATCTTAGTCAATCATATGCTAATTTTAAAAAAATAACTGGATATATAAAGTCATCACAATTTAAAAATACACTTTGGAATGAGGAATTAAAGGAGATACACAAGACATACACAGGGTAAGACTAGTGTGCAGTGTTCATTAACTTTGCCAAATACAGTTTAAAAAATTGTGCTTGCTGTCTGCATGCTTCCTACTTTCTGCCCCTGATATTTTTAAATAGATATATACCCTACAATAGAAGTTTATGAGGTTGTTATTTATAGTGAATAATTCTGTTTATAAACTGGCAGAATTCAAAGTAGAGAGTGTGAATACCAAAAGCACTTAGTTACTGAGTTACCATTTCTAGAGTGCCACCTGCTTAGTTTTCATAGAGTCGTATCTGGGAGGGAACAGCACAGAGCTATATGCATATAATTAAGACATTTACCTCCCACTGTAGATATTTCTTGGAACTGTCCTTCAATACTATCTTTTTGATGAAGTTGCAAGTCAATGTGAATTCAAGTCATAGAAAAAAGTAAAAAGCAGAAAATAAAATACAGCTCATACGAGCTCAAATGCTAGTAAAAATTTCCATTGATTGTCAATATAACCATAAGCAGGCGATTTACGATGCATCATTTTTGTGTCAGAAAGTACATTTCCATGCTAATAAGAAATTTCCATGGATGTGCCTTTTCTGTGTAAATGTGTACAATTTTTCAATTTTTCTCAGTTCTGTCTACTAATTAGGTGTTCCTAGGTGTTATTGCAAAGACTGGTCAATGATCTCACTCAGGATTCCCTGCAGTATTACCGCAGAACAGGCGATCTGTCATTTTGAACTGGTAGTTGTTGCTAGGCTTCAGATCATCCTAAATAATGACATTTTACATTTCTGGATCATGCATTTGTTGCTGAATTTTCTTCTGGGGACATTTAAAAAACATTATTAGGGATTACTAATTAGGGACTTTGTGTGTAAGTATTGTAGATTATATTTACCTGTTTGTAGGAACAGTAACTAATGTACCCTTGTACTTGTTCACTTAGAAGGGGTAGATATTTGGTCACATACCTTTTAAAGGCAGCTTTAGAATTATACCAAAATTTTTATTAATAATATTAATATTTTATAATATTAATATTAATAACAACAATAATAATAAACAGTATTTATATAGCGCCAACATATTACACAGTGCTGTACATTAAATAGGGGTTGCAAAAAACAGACAGTGACACAGGAGGGGGAGAAGACCCTCCCCAGACAAGCTTAAAATCTAAAAATTGGGGGGAAAAAGAACACACTAGGAATGAGGATATGGAATGTAGAGAGAAAGCATGTGGCCTAGTATAGTGCAGAAGGAGAGCGACCCTCTCTTTCCTGGCCACCCAGACTGGATCACCCAGGTTCTCCTATGATAGTTTATCTTTTCCAGTCTTGGAGAGCTTTAATAAATCAGAGCCATGGTGTCCATCAATTTACACAACAGACAAAAAAGCATCTTGCCGGGTGATGCGGGGGGGATGTCCCCGCCCTGCTCATTCCCCTGCACGCATCTCCCGGAGGCTGATCTCCGGGTGAGTATCTGCTTTTAAATTTCCCGCCTGGCCACGCCCCCCGACAGAGAAGCACCCCGCCATCACAGCGGGATCGTGAGATCGCCGCTGGAGCGCAGGGATAAGGTAAGGGGGACCCTCAAAGGTACCCCGAGTGTGACTCGGGGTTACCGCTTTTTGCAATTTTTTCCACCCCGAGTCACAGTCGGGAATACCGCTAGGGGGGTTAAGGCCAGGAAAGTGATTAGCTTTCAACTGATAGATTTATCTGGTTTCACATTGAACTCAGCCTTAAAGATACATGTTAGCGTCAAGAATAAGCATACTCCTTTTACACCCTTGTCAGCTGTTTCCACAAAGATGCCTATAGAACCTGTTCTAATAACCGCTTATACAAGTAGAGCCCCCCCCCCGACAGAGTGGAGAGGGTGTCAGCACAAAGTTTGTGTTGACGTCACTGATTATTTTGCCCTTCCTCTGATCAGAACAATAACCCACAAAAAACGGATCCTGTCTGTGGAGCATCTGCCTTCACCCGGTCAGCATTTGCTCAATATTCCATCAGTATTGCTAATGCCAAAAAAAACAGGAGTGGATCCAAAACAGAGATGACACGTGAATGGAACATTTGCATGTCTTCTGTGTTTTGTACCCACTCCTGCTTTTGGCTACCAAATCATAAGCCAATTCTGATGGGACCATACAGGCCTTACAGCTGCTACACAGACAGGATCCGTTGTGTATCTCTTTTATCCTTCCTTCTGACAGATCAGAAGAAGGGTCAAATAAATAGTGATGTCATCCAGGCAAAAAAGGCAAAATAGTGGCCCAGTCATAGAGTGGGGAGGGTCGGAGAACAGCTTGAGAAGATCACAGGGTGGCACAATGGCATAGTGGTGAGGTGGAAGCAGCATGAGGAAACCACAGAGTGGCCCAATGACAGAGTCTGGAGGTGGCGGCAGCATCAGGAGGCCACAGAATGGCACAATGACAGAGTCTGGAGGTGGCGGCAGCATCAGGAGGCCACAGAATGGCACAATGACAGAGTCTGGAGGTGGCGGCAGCAGCAGCATCAGGAGGAGGCCCCAGAGTGGCACAATGACAGAGTCTGGAGTTGGCGACAGCATCAGGAGGCCACAGAGTGGCACAATGACAGAGTCTGGAGGTTGCGGCAACAGCAGCATCAGGCGGAGGCCACAGAGTGGCACAATGACAGAGTCTGGAGGTGGCGGCAGCATCAGGAGGGTACCACAGAGTGGCAAGGTGACATAGTGTGGAGATGACAGCAGCAGCATCAGGAGGATACCACAGAGTGGCAAGGTGACATAGTGTGGAGATGGCAGCAGCAGCATCAGGAGACCACAAAGTGACCCAGTGAAAGAGTGGGGCGGTGGGTGGCAACACCAGTACCCGCTGACGAAGGTGGGTGAAAGAAGGAGCACTTGGCATCCGATTTGTGGCATCAGGCGGGGACTCCGAGGGACTCTCGCTGCAAGTGCCAAGTGCCCAGCGCACGCAGGGAGAGACCCGCTCTGAGGACAGTGACAGGTTTGGAGTTTGACTGGGGCAGTACACCTGTTAATGGTAACGCAGGTGTCCTAAGGCAAGCTCAGGGAGGACAGAAACCTCCTGTGGAGCAGAAGGGCAAAAGCTCACTTGATATTGATTTTCAGTCTGAATTCAGACCATGAAAGCGGGGCCTCTTAATCCTTCCTATTTTTGGGTTAGGAGCAGGAGGTGTCAGAAAATGTACCACAGAGATAACTGACCACAGAGTGGAACAAGGACATAGTGTGGAGGTGGCGGCAGCATCAGGAGGCCAAAGAGTGGCACAATGACAGACTCTGGAGGTGGCAGCTAGTGTTGGTCGAATAGGTCGCTATTCGATTCGACCGCTATTCGACCGAATAATGCAAAATTATTCGGGTCGTCGAATGCCGAATTCGAATCCTATTAAAGTCAATTGGATAAAAATTTGGGTTGTTATTCGGGTCAGTGGAGAGCTTCTACAGCCTATAAATACATTATAAATGTACATGTCTTTTTACATTATAAAAAGAAATGTCAAGACTCTCCCATCTCTGCACAACACTGTACAAGTAAAAATAAAATAAGGAAGTCTTTTTTCTGTTGCTGGCACAGCTATTTTATGAGGCGGCCAAGGGAACATACCTGATTTTACACGGTATCCAAGTACAGTCAGAGAGGGACATGAGGGGGTTCCTCTGGTCCAAAAAATATCCACCAGGTTTCACGGCTCCGTTACAAGCCATACACAGGCTTCAGAGTACAGGC
>NC_092871.1:40681009-40757605 GCF_032062135.1 Pyxicephalus adspersus
ATAGTGTGTATGGCTGTGTTACTCCTCCTGCTCTTACTGCTGCCACCTGCCCACTGCCCAGTACCCAGATCTAGATGCCAGACTAGACTCAAGCTCAACAGGGTCTTCTTGCCCCATTGATTCTGCCAATCCCTTTCCCTTTCATGTGGTTTCGCTACATAGTTGGTACGGATTGGAATCTCGTTGATCCATTCATGTCTCCGATAGCTACAGCTACAGTGATGGCCTCATCCTTTAATGCCGTCCTTGCTCCTTCTCAGGGCCCAACGCCTCCTCCTCATGCTGTAACTGATGCCGCCTGCACAGTTCCCAACTCTGGATGCCAGTTACCAATGCAGTCCCCGCTCCGTCTTAGTGCCCACCGCCTCCTCCTACTGCTTCTGTTTGAAGTTGGCCAGCACGTTTTCTATGTACTCCGAAGAAACACGGGTCAGGAAATAGAACCATACAATTTGGCAGTCAGTTCTGTAATGACGCACTTGGCGTTAAATTATGGCATTGTGGATTTCAGCCAGAGATCTCCCAACATGTCGTTTGCAAATGACATGTCACCCTTCCCTTTCAGCTGCTTCTCAGTCCGAAAGTCATCATTCTGCAGTATTTACACAAGATCGTTGTCTCCATACGTCTGCTGAGCTCAATAACTTCATGGATCAATGTGGTCATCCAAGACCTCTCAGTTCCCATTAACTATACCGGTGTTTCACATCTCATCCAACCAACATATACAGAGGGACTGCTGTCCCACGTCCCAGTTCCGGGGTAACATACACAGAAATTCAGTCCGATAAAGTGTGGTACCGATGGATGAAGCACAAGATTTGGCCTTCTACATTCAATCACGAATTTCAGATTACACAGTTCTGGGTGTCATTAAAGATGCACTACACCCAGCTCTAGATGCTAGTTACTAATGCCTTCCACACTCCGTCTCAGGGCCTGCTATCAAGTGAAAGCACAAGAAAGGAATTGGGGGTTGGCAAAATCAGTGGGGAAAGAAAATCCTATTGAGCTTGAGTCTAGTCTGGCATCTAGAGCTGGGTATTGGACAGTGGGCAGGCAGCAGCAGTAAAAGCAAGAAGAGTAAGTGTGTATGCATTTGTGTGCATTGGGTTTGTGGGAGTGTTTTGATGTGTGTATATACGTGTATATTTATGTGTTATCTACTCTATGCTAATTTTTTGTTTTTTCTCTGTATGTGTGCATCTCACTAGTGTACATATCCATTATGAATGAAAATTATTTGTCATTTCATAATTGAGTACATAAGTAAGCAGCCCCCTTCCCTCTGACAAAAGTGGACTAAGGTCATATACACGTGCAATTCTTGTCATTGGAAAGGATCTTTCACGATGCATGAATTTTCACGATCAGGCAAGATGCATGAACGAGTGCTGTATATACAGCACCGTTCTGCTCTATGGAGAGGGGAGGGGAAGAGCGACGGAGCGGCACCCTGCTGCCCGCTCTCCCCCTTCCCTTGCATTATGATCGTTCATCGTGAGGCCACAGAGTGGCACAATGACAGAGTCTGGAGGTGGCCGCAGCATCAGTAGACCTCAGAGTGGCACAAGGACAGAGTGTGGAGGTGACAGCACAATCAGGAGGCCACAGAGTGGCACAATGACGGATTCTGGAGGTGGCAGCAGCATCAGGATTTTAAGAATGAATACAGACCGTGAAAGTGGGGGCCCCTTAATCCTTCCTTTTTTTGGGTTAGGAGCAGGAGGTGTCAGAAAATTTAACACAGGGATAGCTGGCCACAGAGTGGCACAATGGCAGAGTCTGGATGTGGCAGCAGCATCATGATTTAAAGAATGAATACAGAATGACCACAGAGTGGCACAAGGACAGAGTCTGGAAGTGGTGGCAGCATCAGTAGGCCACAGAGTGGCACAATGACATATTGTGGAGGTAGCGGCAGCATCAGGTGACCACAGAGTGGCACAAGGACATAGTGTGGAGGTGGCGGCAGCATCAGGAGGCCACAGAGTGGCACAATTACAGAGTCTGGATTTAGTGGCAGCATCAGTAGGCCACAGAGTGGCACAATGACATAGTGTGGAGGTAGCGGCAGCATCAGGAGACCACTGAGTGGCACAAGGACATGGTGTACAGAGTGGCACAAGGACATAGTGTGGAGGTGGCGGCAGCATCAGGAGGCCACAGAGTGGCACAATGACAGAGTGTGGAGGTGGCGGCAGCACCAGTAGGCCACACAGTGGCACAAGGACATAGTGTGGAGGTGGCCACAGCATCAGAAGCCACAGAGTGGCACAAGTACATAGTGTGGAGGTGGTGGCAGCATCAGGAGGCCACAGAGTGGCACAAGGACATAGTGGAGGTGGCAACAGCATGAGGAGGCCACAGAGTGGCACAATGACAAAGTCTGGAGGTGGCCGCAGCATCAGGATTTTAAGAATGAATACAGACCGTGAAAGTGGGGGCCCCTTAATACTTCCTTTTTTTGGGTTAGAAGCAGGAGGTGTCAGAAAATTTAACACAGGGATAACTGGCCACAGAGTGGCACAATGACAGAGTCTGGATGTGGCAGCAGCATCAGGATTTAAAGAATGAATACAGAATGACCACAGGGTGGCACAAGGACAGATTTTGGAAGTGGTGGCAGCATCAGTAGGCCACAGAGTGGCACAATGACATATTGTGGAGGTAGCGGCAGCATCAGGAGACCACAGAGTGGAACAAGGACAAGGTGTGGAGGTGGCCACAGCATCAGGAGGCCACGGAGTGGCACAATGACAGAGTATGGAGGTAGCAGCAGCATCAGTAGACCTCAGAGTGGCACAAGGACAGAGTGTGGAGGTGACGGCACCATCAGGAGGCCACAGAGTGGCACAATGACAAAGTCTGGAGGTGGCAGAAGCATCAGGATTTTAAGAATGAATACAGACGGTGAAAGTGGGGGCCCCTTAATCATTCCTTTTTTTGGGGTAGGAGCAGGAGGTGTCAGAAAATTTACCACAGGGATAACTGGCCACAGAGTGGCACAATGACAGAGTCTAGATGTGGCAGCAGCATCAGGATTTAAAGAATGAATACAGAATGACCACAGAGCGGCACAAGGACAGAGTCTGGAGGTGGTGGCAGCATCAGTAGGCCACAGAGTGGCACAATGACATATTGTGGAGGTAGCGCCAGCATCAGGAGACCACAGAGTGGCACAAGGACATAGTGTGGAGGTAGCGGCAGCATCAGGAGACCACAGAGTGGTACAAGAACATAGTGTGGAGGTAGTGGCAGCATCAGGAGGCCACAGAGTGGCACAATTACAGAGTCTAGAGGTGGTGGCAGCATCAGTAGGCCACAGAGCGGCACAATGACATAGTGTGGAGGTAGCGCAGCATCAGGAGACCACAGAGTGGCACAAGGACATAGTGTGGAGGTGTCGGCAGCATCAGTAGGCCACAGAGTGGCACAAGGACAGTGTGGAGCTGGCGACAGCATCAGGAGGCCAAAGAGCGCACAAGGACATAGTGTGGAGGTGGCGGCAGCATCAGGAGGCCACGGAGTGGCACAATTACATAGTGTGGAGGTGGCGGCAGCATCAGTAGGCCACAGAGTCTCACAATTACAGAGTGTGGAGGTGGCGGCAGCATCAGTAGGCCACAGAGTGGCACAATGACAGAGTCTGGAGGTGGCGGCAGCATCAGTAGGCCACAGAGTGGCACAAGGACAGAGTGTGGAGGTGGCGGCAGCATCAGGGGACCACAGATCTGCAAGGTAACATAGTGTGGAGATGGCAGCAGCAGCATCAGGAGACCACAGAGCGGCAAGGTGACATAGTGTGGAGATGGCAGCAGCAGCATCAGGAGACCACAGAGCGGCAAGGTGACATACTGAGTAGATTGCAGCAGCAGCATCAGGAGACCACAGAGCAGCAAGGAGACATCGTGAGGAGATGGCAGCAGCAGCATCAGGAGACCACATAGCCGCAAGGTGTTATAGTGTGTAGATGGCAGCAGCAGCATCAGGAGACCACAGAGTGGCAAGATGACATAGTGTGGAGGTGGCAGCAGCAGCAGCATCAGGAGACCACAGAGCAGCACAATGACAGAGTGTGATGGTGGCGGCAGATTCAGTGGGCCACAGAGTTGCACAAGTACATAGTGTGGAGGTGGTGGCAGCATCAGGAGGCCACAGAGTGACACAAGGACATAGTGTGGAGGTGGCGGAAACATCAGGAGACCACGGAGTGGCACAAGGACATAATGTGGGGGTGGCAGCGGCATCTGTAGGCCCCAGAGTGGCACAATGACAGAGTGTGGAGGTGGCGGCAGCATCAGTAGGCCACAGAGTGGCACAAGGACAGAGTGTGGAGGTGGCGGCAGCATCAGTAGGCCACAGAGTGGCACAAGAACAGAGTGTGGAGGGGGCGGCAGCATCAGTAGGCCACAGAGTGGCACAACGACATAGTGTGGAGGTGGCGGAAGCATAAGGAGGCCACAGAGTGGAACAATTGCAGTGTCTGGAGGTGGCGGCAGCATCAGTAGGCCACAGAGTGGAACAAGAACATATTGTGGAGGTGGCAGCAGCATCAGGAGGCA
Organism: Pyxicephalus adspersus; assembly: GCF_032062135.1. Classification (NCBI taxonomy): domain Eukaryota; kingdom Metazoa; phylum Chordata; class Amphibia; order Anura; family Pyxicephalidae; genus Pyxicephalus; species Pyxicephalus adspersus. Next base: position 40,685,575 of record NC_092871.1, read on the forward strand.
ACAAAGTGGCACAAGGACATAGTGTGGAGGTGGCGGCAGCATCAGGAGGCCACAGAGTGGCACAAGGACATAGTGTGGAGGTGGCGGCAGCATCAGGAGGCCACAGAGTGGCACAAGGACATAATGTGGAGGTGGCAGCAGCATCAGGAGGCCACTGAGTGGCACAATGACAGAGTGTGGAGGTGACGGCAACACCGGTAGGCCATAGAGTGGCACAACGACATAGTGTGGAGGTGGCAGCAGCATCAGGAGGCCACAGAGTGGCACAATGACAGAGTGTGGAGGTGGTGGCAGCATCAGGAGGCCACAGAGTGGCACAAGGACATAGTGTGGAGGTGGCACCAGCATCAGGAGGCCAAAGAGCGCACAAGGACATAGTGTGGAGGTGGCGGCAGCATCAGGAGGCCAGGGAGTGGCACAATTTCATAGTGTGGAGGTGGCGGCAGCATCAGTAGGCCACAGAGTGGCACAAGGACAGAGTGTGGAGGTGGCAGCAGCATCAGGAGACCACAGATCGGCAAGGTGACAAAATGTGGAGATGGCAGCAGCAGCATCAGGAGACCACAGAGCGGCAGGGAGACATACGGAGGAGATGGCAGCAGCAGCATCAGGAGACCACCGACCGGCAAGGAGACATCGTGAGGAGATGGCAGCAGCAGCATCAGGAGACCACATAGCCGCCAGGTGACATAGTGTGCTGATGGCAGCAGCAGCATCACGAGACCACAGAGTGGCAAGATGACATAGTGTGGGGGTGGCAGCAGAATCAGTAGGCCACAGAGTGGCACAATTACAGAATCTGAAGGTGGCGGCAACATCAGGAGACCACAGAGCGGCAAGGTGGCATAGTGTGGAGATGTCAGCAGCAGCATCAGGAGACCACAAAGTGACCCGGTGACAGACTGGGGTGGTGGGTGGCAAAACCAGTACCCGCTGACGAAGGTGGGTGAAGGAAGGAGCACTTGACATCTGATGTTTGGCATCAGGCGGGTGGCAGCATCAAAGTAGTAGCTGAGGCAGGTAGCCAGAAGAAACCCGTCTCTTTTGTCAATGTTTGGGTTAGGCAGCATGGATCATCTAATCAGATGCTCTCGTGGGTGGAAATCCTGGCTGATCCATGCCTGATTCATCTTGACAAAGGTCAGTCTCTCCACATTTTGGGTGGACAGGCGAGTTCATCTTGGGGTAACTATGGCCCCCGCTGCACTAAACACCCGCTCTGATGCCACACTACTGGCCGGCCAGGACAGCTTTTCAAGGGCAAACTCGGCCAGTTGCAGTCACAAATCCAGTTTGGCCGCCCAGTAGTCCAGCAGATCTTCAATGACGGCTGGCAGGGTGCACTCCAAGTATGCCATTACCTGCTGGTTCAGATTCTGCTCTATGTCTAGCTGCTGGTTAGTAGTTTCCTCACTATGCGGGTGTAGAAAGCTGCTCATCAGCGACTCTTGACGCAGGCTGTTGCTGATGGAGCTGGTACTGCTCCTGCCACCCCACCCCTCCAAAGCAGCCATGGCAGTGGAACGTGAGTGCAGAGGGACCCCCCGGTCAGACCTGCGGGAGGATGGACGATGGCGCAGATAGGCAGCGGCCAACTGACTACATAGGATGTCTCTGTAGTAGTTCAGTTTGTCCTCCCTCTCAGCAGGTGTAAAAAAGCGGGTAGCGAGGGTCCAACAAGGAGGAAAGTCAGAAGTCATGGTGACAATTCGGCATTCACTGCGCAAGCAAGTGAGCATGCAGCGGGCCATTTCTGCTAGCGACTCAGAGGGACTCCCTGCTTCCATCTCCACTGCATACTGCCACGGTGTGTCTGGTTCCTCATCTTCCTCATCTTCCTCTTGCTCCTGTGGCTGCTCCTGCACCTCCTTTCCTGTCACCTGAGTAGAAAGCCACCCATTTCCCTATACATTGCCTTTGATCCAATGTCCTCCTCCTCCTCCTGCTCCTCCACTTCTTCCCCCACAGGGCTCATGTGGCCGTGAGATCTAGGCGCCACGTCTCAAGTCCCCTGACCAGCCAGATTTACCAGCATCTGTTCCAGCACATGAAGTAGTGGAATGACGTTGTTAATCCCGTAGTCCTGGCGACTGACAAATAACGTGGCCTCTTCAAAGGGCTTGAGCAAACGGCAGGTGTCACGCATGAGCTGCCACTGGCTGACATCAAAGTTACACATGGGAGTACTCCTATCCGCTTGGATCATCAAGAATTCGCTTGATGGCCTTTCTCTGTTCGTATAGTCGGTTCCAACATATGGAGGGTGGAATTCCAACGGGTGGAAACGTCACATATCAGAATATGTTGGGGATGCCGTTCGGCCGCTGCAGCTCAAGGAGGGTGTGCTTTGCGGTGTACCAGTGGCTGAATTGCATGCAAAGTTTCCTGGCCATTTTTATGATGTCTGCAGATGGCTGGAAGACTTCAGGAACCGCTTGACAACCAGATTGAACACATGTGCCATGCAGGGTGCATGGCTCAGACTTCCTTGACACAGTGCAGACACAATGTTCTTCCCATTGTCGGTCACCATGGTTCTGATTTTGAGTTGTCGCTGAGAAAGCCATGATTCGATCTCTTGTTGAATCACACGGAGCAGTTCCTCCCCTGTGTGAATCCGTTCCACCAGGCAAACCAGGTGCAGAACAGCGTGACACCGCCGTGCTCTGCACATGTGGTATGCTGGAGGGGCACTGTGAATTGTCCCTGCAGTCGAGGCCTAGGAAACGGTGGAGGATGAGGAGGCAGAGGCAGGCGTTGTCGCAGGACCAGTGGCGTGAGAACGTGGAGGCGGAAGCGGTGTCACCCGGCCAAGTTACTGGTGTGTCTGTGCAGGAATCACATTCACCCAGTGGGCCGTAAAGGACATGTATTGTCCCTGACTGTAGTTACAGCTCCACACGTCGGCGCTGCCGTGCACTTTGGCAGACACCGACAGGCTCAAGGACTGGCCCACCTTCTGTTCTACATATTTGTGCAGGGCTGGTACTGCCTTTTTTGCAAAGAAATGACAGCTTGGGACTCTCCACCTCAGCTCGGCACAAGCCATCAGTTCTCTGAAAGGTGCAGAGTCCACCACTTGGAAAGGGAGGGACTGCAGGACCATCAACTTGCACAGGAGCGCATTCAGCTTCTGCGCCGTGCACGCATACTGTTGTCTCTTGGCAATTGCTTCGGTGATCGATTGCTGACGGAATGACTGACAAGGAGTAGGAGGAGCAGGAGCATCTGGACCAGCAGAAGATGGAAATGACATACAGCTCCCTTTGGCTGAGGTGGTGGAGCCTTGACTGTCTGAAAGCAGGTGTGTGCCACTGGGTGATGCAGAGGTTGCTGCGGCACGCTGGACCACCACATCAGAGCCATGGTTCTCCCAGGCCACTTTATGGTGACGCTGCATATGTTGACGCAGAGCCGTGGTGCCAACATTGGCACCCTGGCCACGCTTCACCTTCTGCCCAGAAATTTTACATATGGCCATGTTAACCTCCTCTGGCGGCTTAACAATAAACTGCCACACCGCCGAGTAGGTGATTTTCCCCCCAACACTCCACACTGACTGACTGCTACCGTCGCTACCTCTGTGAACCTCTGCACCACTACCTCCCGGGCAGGAAGGCTGCCGCGAAGCAGGTGGTCTACCCCGGGCACGTTTGGCTCCCGACCTCCCACTGCTGCCACCCTGCTAACTACCTCCCCCTTACTCTGCTGCGACCTCTGCCTGCGCCAGAAACATTTAGGCCTCTGCCACTCCTCTGTGCATGGCCTGCCACTTCTCTGTCTGACATACTTTCACTTTTTTAATTTTTTTAACAGATTTCTGTTTTTTTATTTAAATTTTATTAATAAATTTATTAAATATTGGACATATTTCGCTGAGTTATGCCTAAAAATTATAGGCCTACAATATAAAATAAATTTCCATGCAAAAAATGTAACGCTTTTTGTGTGGAAATACGGACAGAATTAGAACGCTAGGGGTGTTAACCTTTTCCGGTTAGAAATGACTCTTGACCAACATGTTTCTAATAGCAAATTCATAATCTCTGGAGTAGTGAGTTATAAATCTAACAATGTTGTCTTTTTGTACTGATTTCTTAGAAAAGAACAAGTGATTTCTGTCATGGTTGGTGGCCTTATGATAGAGTTTTTAAGGCTTTTTTTTATTGTAGCCCCTTTGTAGTAGACGGTCATGCAGGTTTTTGGCCTGTGACTCAAAGTCAGTATCATCAGAACAGTTTCTCTTGACCCTCAGATACTGAGAATATGGACTACTATGAATCAATGGGGTTGGATGAGCCCCAGTAGCAGCATTTCTGCTTGTAAATTTACGGTATAGTGAGGATTTTGCCAGCATATGGCCAGAGTGTTTTATCTCTCTCTTTTAGAAATTTTCAAATGATCTGTATACCCGGATCATTAGGAATGCTGGAGTATAATCAAACCGATATCAATATTAACTAATATCGAATCAAAAGAAATTGTTAAATGTTCAAGCATTTGTGAGTCAGAAGTATCCTTTAAAAAGAATGGCAAATATAAAGCTACTAATTGCCCAGATCACTGGGATCTATGCCAGCGAGTTTTAAATAGATGGTATCTAACTCCATACAGGTTATCTACATGTTTTTCAACATAGTCCCCTCTCTGTTGGAGGGAATGTGGAGAGTTTGGACCATTGATTCATTTGCTTTGGTACTACAAATTTATCAGATCCTTTTGGTCACAGATATTCAGTCTTATCAGAGATATCACAGTGACAAACACGTCCCTCACTCCTGAACTAACATTACTCCATCTACAAGTAGATTGATTTCCTCATTCAACACATCACATTGTAATTCAAATTCCTTTAATTTCAAAATTAGCCCTCACTAGAAAGTGGAAAAGTAACTAAATTCCTAGACACCTTGAGGTTGTTCAAGAATTAAACTAAATATGCATGTTTGAAAGAATCCTTGCATTTAAGAATTACTCTTATCATCGTTTTCAACGCCACTGGTCACCATGGTTGAAACATCAAATTTGTACGATGAAAGATACCTAATCCTATTTTCATGCTAATTTTGTCTATATTATTCCTTTTTTCTGACAAGAATAAATATCACAACAATAATATTTTTCTTTGTTTGCTAATGAATATTGATGGCAATATTTTCCTGTTGTTGTTCACAAGAATAACAGTTAGTTTGTTCTTTCTTTTTTTTTGTTTAGTGTTTTTTTTCTCTTTCTTCCCTTTATTTGTAAACAAAAAAAATGGAAAATTGGAGAACTGTTTTTTTTTTCAAACTGTTTTTATTAGTTTTCAATTTTACAAATACAGTCAAAACAACAACAACCAATAGAGGAACAAAACACCGAGGGGAAGGGGGGGGCGGGGAAACAGTCATAATCTTTAGGTACACAAAGAAACAACAACTAGTACAGAATCAGCCATTTAAACTTGTAGCATAACATGTGGACTATTGGCCAATCATATTTGTGATATACCACGTGGAGTATTGGAACAGATTGAGGATCGATGTGCTTTCCGAGTTCGTAAAGGCATAGAGCAAAAATTGGTACCACTGTTGCCAAAAACGAGTTATATAGTCATCACCTTGCAGTTGAGCATCCAACATCTCTCTATGAAACAAAACTTTAAGGGAAGCGAGGACTTGTTCCAAAGTGGGTGGAAGAGGTTGAATCCAGTTGTGCATAATCGCTCGCCTGGCTGCCAAAAGGCAAACATTAGTCCATCGCTGCATAGAACGTGATATATTGTCCTGGTTTACACCATCCCATGAACCAAACAGGAGCAGGGAAGGGGTATTGGAGATATGATGACCAGTAATATTTGATATTAACATAGTGATTTGACGCCAGAAATTGGTTATATTTGGGCAAAACCATAAGCGGTGTGATAAAGAGGCATTGGTACAATTGCATTTGGGACATTGAAAATGCCATTGTTTTGGCTGTGGATTAGATGTGGAAGGTCTGAACACCTTATAAGTATGTTTACCGTATCAAAAGCTTTGTGTGCATCTATTGCAATTATAGCCAAATCTAGGTCGGGTTGTCGTTTTGCAATTTCCAGAGCCACCAATACTTTTCTGATATTAGTTACCGCTGCTCTGCCTTGAACAAAACCCACTTGTGAAGGAGAAATACGCGAGGGCAATATCTTAGCTAGTCTATCTGCAAGAATTTTGGACATAATTTTTGCATCCATATTCACCAAGGAAATGGGGCAGTATGATTCCGGTTCACAGGGATTCTTCTCTTTTTTCAAAAGGAGCTTTATGTATGCTTCCTGACCGGACTGAAAGTATATACCCCTATCCCACAGAGTAGAATACAGGGCATGAAGATCGTCCACCACCTCATCTCCCAGAAACTTGTAAAACTCAGCAGTGAAACCGTCAGGACCTGGGGCCTTACCATTTTTCAAGCTATTAATAGTCATCATGATCTGTTCTTTAGTAATAGGGGCATTTAGAGCATCTAAATCAGTTTGTTGCAAGCGGGGTATTTCAACTTCCAATAAGAAAGTTGTCCCAGCCAGAGTATCAGTTTCTGGAAGAGAGTACAAATTTTTAAAATATTGTGCTAGGCACCGGTTCACCTCCTTAGGCGAAGTAACCATAGCGCCCGTGGATGAGCGCAATTTTGGAATATGTGTTGGCTTATAGCCAGTACGTACCAGGTTGGTTAACAATTTGCCTGATTTATTACCATATTTATGAAATTCCAGAGATCTATACTTGGATTTTAACTGTTCATATTGGTAGAGCCATAAGTCAAATTTACGTTTAGATTCATGCCATGTTTGTTCAGTACTCAGGGTGGGGTTGTCTGTTAGCGCCTGTTGCGCTGTTCTGAGCTCTTGCTGAGCTGATAAAAAGTGAGATAAAGTCGCCTTTTTCCTTTTAGCCATAAAGGAGATAATTTTACCCCTCAGGAAGGCCTTACCCGCTTCCCAGAAAAGTATCGGTTCATTTCTATGAGCCGCATTGTATTGGACATATTCTAGCCATGCAGATGTCAATGTTCCCTGGAATTCAGGGTCTTTGCACAAATAAGAGGGAAAGAGCCAAGGTATATATTCACCTTTGGGGTATTGATCTCTTAATATAATAGAGACAGGGGAGTGATCTGAAATCGCAATTATATGGATCTCTGGAGATTCAATTCTATCCAAAAGGGCATCTGTACAAAACAGATAGTCCAAGCAAGCTTGCGCTACATGAGCTTGAGAAACAAATGTATACTGTCGTTCCAAGGGATGATACTGTTGCCAAATATCATTTAGAGACATGGCATGGACAAAATCCGACAGCACTGAGTGAGATGTGGGTCTAGCAGTACTTGCACTCGAACCAGAACTTCTGTCTTCAGAGTGCACCATGACTGAATTAAAATCACCCCTCAGTATTTTATAAGGGGTGGGGTCTTGGGCTACCCAGTTGGATACTTCCTGGAAAAAGGATGGCGAATTTGGTGCATAGATATTGTATATGGACAGATCATAATCGTGAAATTGAATAAGTATTTTCAGAATACGTCCTGCGGAGTCACTCTGAACTGTCTTAACCTTACCCTGGAGAGACCTATGAATCAGAATCATTGCCCCAGCTTTCCTGTCTGCAGAGGGAGTACCATAAACTTCCCCAACCCATAGTTTTTTCATTCTATGGAAATCGCTATCACCTAAATGCGTTTCCTGTAACAGCACAATATCTGCCTTGAGCCTTTTCAAATGGCGGAGTACAGACATGTGTTTGTTAGGGGAACGCAGTCCCTTAATATTCCATGAGATTATTTGCATACAATTTGGAGAGAGGGCTTATACATGTAAGAAACAGACCAATTATAATACAGCAGCAACATAATAAGTACACGTGGTAAGTACAAACTCGGTGAAAAGTCATACCCACATATTATGATGGTAAGTAACATAATCAGCGGACCAAGCCCGCTGTTAATGGCAGAGGTATAACATGCACAATATTTGTAATGGCTGTGTGAACAAATAAAATGAGTGCTTCCAGGAACAACAATAATAAAACGGAGGGGGGTCATCAGGAGAACATGGGGGGAGAACAGACAATACGTAAAGATGACTTTCCTTTTTTCCTCGCAAAGCAAAAATGACCAAACCAAGTCAGTGACATTGGCAAAAGCATCACAATATCAATGAAGGCGGGCTCACACCTCGCAAAATGGGAATCATAAAGGTGCAGTTTCAAAAGAAACAAAGAATAAGGCACTTTTAAGTAGAGCAAAACTTGATTCGATTTATCTTGCCTTGGGCAACATCTCAGTACGGTGAGTATCACGAATCCTCTTAGTGGATGGATGTCCCGATTGCTTGGATGATTTTGGAGAATACACCGGGATTAATGAACGCTCAGCCGAGCGTGGTGGGGAAGTATCTGAATTTTCTGATGGTGTAGAAGGCAGGTCAGATAAAAAAGCGTGCACCAGACTTTCTGCCTCCTCGGCAGATGTGAGCGAGTACTTTCGCCCTTGATTATCAGAGAAATGGAGGACCGCGGGATAGGCCAGAGTAAAACGCAATTTGTGATGGTAAAATGTAGAACATACTTGTTGAAAACTGCGCCTTTTGCGAGTTACCTCTGCAGAGTAATCCGCAAATATAAGTAGGTAGGCTCTCTCCAAGTGTCGATTGCGTTGGTTACGAAAAGCATGGAGTATACGGTTCCTATCAGTGTAATAAGTGTAGGCTACCAGTACTGGTCTTGGACTAGACCTTTCCGTACAAACCGGACCCAGTCTATGAGCACATTCTACTTTGCATGACAATTGAAGACCCAGTAACTGAGGTAGTACCGTAGAACAAAGGACAAGTAGCTGTGAAGGTTTAATACTCTCTGGAAGACCTACAACGCACAGATTGTTGCGCCTAGACCTGTTTTCTAGGTCTTCTATTTTATCTTGTAGTGCTTGTGCTTTGGCCTCCAGCATGTAGATAGTAGCTCTGGTGGACATAACATCATCCTCAACCAGAGTGATCCGCTGTTCAGCATTATCTAATCTTTGAGACTGTTCCCTTAAATCCTTCCTTAGGGATTGAATACCCTTTTGTACTGCAGCATCAATAGCTTCCTGTAAAGTGGGTTTAAGCAAGGCAGCTACTGCATCTGCGATTTGTGTAGGATGAGAGACATCAGTAAGATCATCAGAGTGTACCTGAGAAGGAGCAACGCTGGAAGCACGTGAGGAGAGAGACGTGGCGGCCATCTTGGAAGGCGTGGCCCGGATTTTATCTTTTTTCCTCATGGATTCCTGGCTGGCTGACATAGAGGAGCGCTCCAAGAACCGGTCCATCCAAGCACCGGTGAGTCAAGCGAGAGCTGCAGGCGGGAGAGAAGTGAAAGTGCCGGTTTTGTAGCGCGGGATCCCGGAGGTGAGAAGGAGCCGATCTCACATGCTGCCGGCTCGCGAGGCCCGGAACCGGAAGTCAGAACTGTTTTATGTATCTCAAATGCCATATGTAAAGAATGTTTCATTTGTCTTGTTAATAGTTCATTATTACCAATAAAGAAATATTTAAATTAAAAAGAATGGCAAATAAAAACATGTGGGCGTAAAAACAGACCCACCAATTTACTAGCCTTGTTTGTCAGGTTCTCAATGCCTGACAGAATAGGATGCCCAGGGGGATCTCTGATGTTCTTATGCACCTTGCGAAGGGCATAAAAGGTTGGCAATTTGGGATGAGGGACTAGTAAAAAATTATGTAATTGTCTTATTCATACAATTTCTTTTTTTACAGAAATTACAAGAGTTCTTCAAGAAGAAAATGTTTAAATGACCCTTATGTATTTTGCTACATTTGTGGTGAATATTCTCAGAAAAAACAGAGAAGAAACATTACAGAATTTGTGAAACAAGCATATCTTGCATATTTTGGTATTAAACTGGGGGACCAAGATAAGCATCGGGCTCCCCATATGGTATGCAAAACTTGTGTAAAGTATCTAAGTCAGTGTAAAAATAGAAAACTGAAAAGTTTGAAATTTGGTACACCTTTGGTATGGCGAGAGCCCAAAAATCATTATAATGATTGTTATTTTTGTGCTGTAAATGTAAAAGGTTTCAATGGTTACAAGGAAAACAAGTGGGAGTACCCTGATTTGGAATCAGCAAGATGACCAGTACCGCATGGTGCTGATGTTCCCATACCAGTGTCCAGTACACTCCCTGATATTCCTGTATCGGACATGGAGGATATACAGGGTTTGGATTGTAATCTAGGAGTTAGCAGTGGAAGTGAATCTGAAGAAAATGTTTCATCAAACCAGCAGTTCTTCCAAGAAGAGCTCAATGATTTAATACGTGACCTACGTCTGTCAAAACAAGCATCTGAACTTTTAGCATCCAGGCTAAATGAGAACTGTCTGAGACCGAGAAGTTAAAATATCAGTTTATAGGACAAGAGAGGTGACTCCTACCATATTTCAGTGAAGATGGAGACTTTGTGTACTGTTGTAACATCCCTGGACTACTAGCTCAAATGGGAGTACCAGAATACCGAACAGAAGACTGGCGGCTTTTCATAGACAGTTCCATTCGAAGTTTTAAATCTGTTTTACTGCATAATGGCAACTGCTATGCATCAATTCCAATTGGTCACACAACAAAACCTAAAGAAGAATATGAAAATGTCAAAATGGTCTTACAAAAGCTTTGCTATCATGAACACCAATGGTCCAAGTGTGTTGATTTAAAAATGGTGAATTTCCTACTTGGACAGCAAAGTGGTTACACAAAGGGTAGCCATGTTTCATCTGCTTGTGGGATAGTAGAGCAAAGCAGGATTACTGGAAAAAAGTGACATGGCCTCCTAGGGAAAACATGAAAAAAGGTGCAGCGAACATCAGTACCAAGCCAATGGTTGACAAAGAAAAAATCTTTTTCTTTCCACTACACAACAAGTTGGGATTAATGAAGCAATTTGTTAGAGCTCTGAACAAGAATGGTGATTACTTCAAATACAATTGAAGATTCTTCCCTGGATTGAGTACTGAAAAGTTTAAAGCAGGAATCTTTAAAGGACCCCAGGTTTGGAAACTGAAATTCAAATTTCACAAGTTACATGACTGATACTGAAGCTTCTGCCTGGCATAGCTATGTCATAGTTGTCAAGAACTTCTTGGGTAACAATAAAGCACAAAATTAGAAAGAACTGGTACAAAACTTGCTCTTAAACTTAAAAAAATTTGTGTGCTACTATGAGCACAAAGGTACACTATCTCCATAGCCATTTGCAAACATTTCCAAAAAACCTTGGCAATTTCAGTGAGGAACAAGGGGAGAAGTTCCATCAAGATAAAAAAGGTGATAGAAGAAAGGTATCAGGGGAGATGGCAGACTACTGCTGGAGCCTTCAACATGATTGTCCCGATCATCAGCAAGAAAGGAAATCATACAGAGTTTTTCAATGACTTCTTTGTAACTAGTTTTGTAAATATACTGAATATAGAATACATTGACATTGACAAGTATTGACAAGTATTTCAAAAATTTAATTTTGTTTATGTAGGCATATCTAGTTTAATTTTGCCTAATTTTCATGTTTCATTAGTTTTCTATAAGGGTTTTATTAAGGTCATTATTTCAAAAACTAAAGCTAATCTAGCAAAACCAATACCATATTTGGTATCTGTGGATCAAACATAACATAAAAATGTTTGTTGACCAGTGTAAGCTTAAAGAAATAAAGAATCATATTATTTGGTAAAGCTATCGATTGATTCAAAGGGAATCGATCAATACCAATCCTTATTTTTCAAGATCTTTTAAATCATCCTTTTTATTGATAATTTTCCAATATAACAATATTTCCTCTCATGTCCAATGTTTATTGTAATAGATTTATTAGATTGTAAAGCTTTAGGTGCCATCTCTTGATCATTGTATAAATTATTTGGATACTTAGTGTTAATTTTTAGATGTTTGATTTTATTCGTAATTTGATTTACAAAGGCTGAAATCTGTGGGTTTAAAGCAAAATTTGGAAACTTTTTGGAGTGTTTTTTTAACCTCAGGGGTTGTTTCTAGGGAAATATGTTTAATTAACTCCCATGCAGGTGTCTCTGCAGTTTCTTTCAGGGGTGCTTCTGTTTCATTTTCCTATAACAATTGGATAAGATTCTTAAGGACTTGAAAGTCTTAATTAATATAGGATTTAAATTCATCTAATTCCCAGGTGGGATCCTCTTTTTGTGTGCATAGAGGTGTAAGTCTATAATAAAGTCAAATTGAAAGGTACCAAATTTTCAGCTTCAGTGAGTTTATAACTTGACAAAAGTACAATGTCAAGTTGATTGATTTTCAGAAAGTATGGGTTCATTAGTAGTTCATTAGTAGTGTTGTTGTTCGAATTTGGGTCGTCCTTATATTTGATCCGAATATGGCTGTTCGAATTCGGGAAGACCCGACTCAAAAAACAGGTGGTTCGCAGGCTTGAATTCGGCCTTCCCACAGTGCCTAGGGACCTTCCCCATAATGCCTAGGGCCCTCCAATAAGAGCAGGGATCCTCTTTTCCATCTTTGTGGTGGCAGGTGGCCCATTGGCTGCCTGTCACCACAGGCCACACAGGCAGCCATTTGGCCCATATAAGGCCAGGGCTTGTCTGCATTTGCCACTCTTGACAGAGATCTGCTAGCGAACACAACCTCTCTGTGCTACTGGCAGTGTCAAAGTGAAAAAAATTGCTGTAGTTAGATAGTTAGACTGTGTCACTTTTAGTCAGATAGATAGTTGGATTGTACTGTATTTCAGTCCTGTTATCTACTCTACTCTGATTGGTAGAGTGTCTCATTGTTAGTCAGATAGATAGAATGATAGTCAGTTAACGTGTTACATACAGGCAGCCAGAGCCAGGCTACCCAGACGGTGTGCACACCATCACACCGAGAGACAGTCAGACAGACGCAGTGACAGACGTCACATTTTTATACTGTGCTGCATATTACAAGCGTCAGCGCTGAAGGAAAGTGCCGCATACAACACACACAGCGCAGTTGCATTTTTTGTGTAAATCCCTCCCCCCAAAATAAAATCTGTTTACTGTAATAATTTACACTTTGTGAAGCATATTACCATTTATGTCTAGCTAAAAAGGAAGGGGCAGATTTGCCAGAGGTGGCAAGGAAAGCAGTATGGGTTAGTTTTAACTTCAGAACCGAGAACAAGAAGCCAGCCGGACCTTGGACATGCTGGTGACCTTTAGCACTGCTGGTGGTGGTGTGCGCCCATTAATAGCGCACCCTAAACCACAGGTAGGAGAGTGCGCCTCCTCTTCTTCCCAGACACAGGCCTTACAGGGGTCCCAAACTATAATCCCTGATACACCTCTTCCTCCTACTCGTGTAGAGCAAAATGTTCATGAGTACAGAACTGGAGAGAGCGAGAACTGGATGCATTCCTTGAGGACGCACAGTTGTTTGAGTCATCGGATGAAAAGAGTCAGTCACTGGCTTTCCTTCCTCTTACTTTTCACCCCAACACTCGATGAGCCACTTCATACTGGCTCCAAAAGGCACTGCTTCCTGTTGGCACATACAGGGAAACTGTCTCTTCTGATGATGATGTCCTTGATCTGACATGGGGCAAACAAGGAGATCATCATAGGCACGAAGAGAAGGAGGTTGCAGAGCGCCCTCAAAGGGGGAGAGGGAGGAAAAGGGTAAAAGCACGTACAACCATAGACCGCCAACACGAGCACCAGCTCCAGAGCACCTTTTGGCCCAGTTGGATGTTTGCCCGTCTGGGCATTTTTTAGTGCTCATAGTGATTACAACACTATGGTCACCTGCAAACTGTGTGCTCAGCAGTTGAAACGAGGCAAAAACCCAAACAAACTTGGAACAAGTTGCATGAGCACACATTTAAAAAGCCACCACCTGGTAATCTGGCGGGAACACCTTGGCAAAGGTCCCCGTGCTGCTGCCAGCAATTTGAGTGGGGGATGTAGCCAAGCATTACAGTTTTCATGCTCCTCCAGCGGTGAAGAGGAGCTCCAATGCAGATTGGCTGGTGTTTGTTGCATCGATCCAACCCAGATTGGCTGGTGTTTGTCCCATTGCTAGCAGTCAAGACCAGGCATCATTGTCATCCCCCACACCTTCTACCCTATCATCCAATCTTTCTGTGGTTAGCATTAGCAGCATCCAACCTTTCATCCCCCAGATGTTGGAGCAGAAGAGGTAATATGGCCCAAATGACCACAAAACAAAGCTAATCAATGTGACGATTGTACAGCTGATTGCGTTTGAGCTCCTTCCTTACCGGCTGGTGGACTCCAATGCGTTCTCTTACGCATTCATCTGCACGCACCCATAGTACGTATTGCCCAAGCTGCAGTATTTTGCACAAAAAATGTGTTCCTGCTTTGCATGAACACATGTAGCGCAATGTGTTCGTAACCCTGCAACAGGTGCACCTGACAACCGACAGTTGGTAGAGCAAGCACAGACTGGGAAGATATATTTCCTATACAGCTGACTGGGTAACTTTGGTGGCAGTAGGGAAGGATGCAGCTGCAGGAAGGCCTGCATACCTAGCTCAACCCAGAGCACATCGCCATGCAATCTTCTCCTCGACCTCCACTTCCACCTCCTCTTTTGACTCGTCTACTTCAGTCTCTTCCTCCAGGGACACTTTGTCATGGAGACCCAGCACCTCCCATCCACCAGCATCTGTTCCCTGCCAGCAACAAACTGCAGTTTGCTATTTCGGTGCACAAGTCAGACGTTGCCACGCAGTCCTGAAATTGCGATGCCTCGGCTGCCTCAGCAACACGGGTGCAACCATTCTAAGTGCCCTGCAGGAGCAGGAGTACATATGGCTAACTCCCCATGGACTCCAGCCAGGCAAGGTCCTGTGTGACAATGGGGCCAATTTGCTGGCAGCCCTGAATTCTGGGAAACTCACACACGTAGTATGCCTGGCCCTTGTCATGAACCTCATAGTACAACGCTTCCTTGCAAAGAACCCAGGCCTCCAGCCACTGTTGCTGAAGGCCAGAAAGTTGTCAGCACATTTCCGCCGGTCGTACACAGCCAGTGTCAGATTGGTTGATTTACAGCAAAATCTCAATCTGCCGGTGCACCGGTTAATTTGTGATGTGGCCACTTATTGGAATTCCACCTTTTACATGCTGCAGTGGCTCGCTGAACAACAGAAAGCGGTGGTGGATTACCTGGCAGAGTCTACTCGTTTGAGATGCTTACCTACATTACCTTATTTCAACCCTACGGAGTGGCTGCAAATTGAGAACTTGTGCATTGTATTGGCAAAAATAACCCACCACGTAATGACATCTTCAACCTGCAAAGCCAAGACCCACTGCGTTACTAGGCATCGAAGCTTGAGCAGTGGCCCAGCTGGCATGCCATTCAGATCCTTGCCTGTCCAGCCACAAGTGTGTTATCTGAAAGAGTGTTCAGTGCAGCTGGGACCTCCCTCGGGGCCCTCAGCCTCTATCTACTTTGAGGCCTATATCACTTGTAATTGAGCTGTGTAACTGGCGAATTTTTGTACGGAGCTTCTCCCTAATAATGTTGTTCGAATTCGAGGTTTGGTCACCCGAACATTCGGTCACAATACCAGCCTATTCGAGCAAATAGCTGTCGAACTGAATAGTGAGTCATTCGACCAACACTATTCATTGGTCCCATTTTTGTGGGATTCTCTTTTCTGTGGTTGCCTAAAAAACTAGACGATATTGTTGATCTACTAGTGGATTGTGATGATTTGAATATGGCTCCTGTGGCACCTATATGTGAGTTCAATTGTGATTGTGTAGGTTGTGTAGAATTATGTGAATGGTCTGCTTGTGAATTAGAAGACTTTGTGGAAGCTTCCACAGATTTAGCAGCGAGGGGCTGCTGCAATTTGTGTGACATTTCTCCTGTGAAGTTTATGGAGGAAAGTATTTCATCCCCATACCTCTATCATATGGACATTAATAAACTGATTGACTATTTTTTGCATGCCCTTTTTTTTTTCTCCAAACCTGGTGATAATCGCTTTTTGATATTTATTCTTCTACATGCAGTAATCTAGCTTGTGTTCGTATGAAAAAACTGGCATGTGTCAACACACAATGAGCCTAATGTTGACACATTAAGATGCATATTTGTGCTGCTGGGTCTTAGAAACACCAATGTTTTTTGTAAACTTGTAAACTTGTATCTGATTTGTGCACAGTTCCATAATCTTAAATCATTTCATTTTTAACCTAACTTTTCAACAGTATACATTAAAGTACTCAGAGGTTGATTTATGAAGGCTACCTAGATATACCTGGAGATATATGTTTATATGATTGCAGTACTTTCCCCTTGAACCACTTCCATTCAGATGCAATTTGTGGTGGATCTGTATAGCGGTTTGCTTGTTCTTGTTGATATTTTTTATACATTATGTATTTGTAATTGTATTATTGAAATATTGTTTGCATTTTATTCTACTTATTCTTACCTGTTTGCTGTATGTATTTGTTTCCTGATAAAGCAGATTTTTATCTGCAAAACACATTGAAACATCTTTGATTGATACCTTATATTCATTGGACACCCCTGCATTACTGTTACTCAAACAATATCTAACAAGTACTGATACTTGTTGGATACCTACAATTTAGATCTGTTTTTTGCTTTGTTTGGGTGATTTGTACAATGAATGGGGATACTTGGAGGTCTGATTTTAAATATGTGTTAATATTATGTAATTTTAAATTATGATCCAAATAAATATGTTTTTAATATATATGAATTGTTTGCTGCTTTAAAATTCCCCATGGAACTGTGTTCTTAATTTTTTTTTACCTTGGATTAATTTGGGTCGTAGCACCAAGTGAATAACACTTATGGGATTGAGAATTCTCTTTGATTTTGCTGATATAATAGCACAAGGAATCATTTTGGTACTTCTACATAATCTTCCTAATATGTCATGACAGATTCAGCTACCTGGTGATATTCCATTGGGATTCCCAAGCTGTGCAAGGGATGGCTTCTTAAAACCAGCAAGTAGAGTTATCGTGTAAAAAGCAAAAAAAAGCAGAAGGTGACATTAGAAGTCGTCTGACTAAGTGTTGCAACAGAAATACACAAATTACACACAATTAAGACCATATATATATATATATATATATATATATATATATATATATACTGTATTTTCCAGCGTATAATACGACTTTTTAACCCCGAAAAATCTGTGCCACAGTCGGGGGTCGTCTTATACGCTGGGTACCGATACTTACCTGCGGAGTCCGGTGTCCCCGCGAGTCCTCCTTCTCGTCCGGCGTCCCCGCGAGTCCTCCTTCTCGTCCGGCGTCCCCGCGAGTCCTCCTTCTGTTCCTTCTTCTGTCTTCCTGCTTTGCAGCTTACGCGAGTCCTCCTGTGCAGCAACACGAGCCTGCACAGGAGGACCTGAGCCTGGATTGGCTCTCCCGTGGAGAGCCTGGATTGGCTCTCTAGTGGAGAGCCTGGATTGGCTCTCCACTAGAACATGCCCATCCATTAAAAGGAACGCGCCCATTCATTCCTTGGAGGAGTGTGGAGCAGTGTAGGCTCCTCCTGTGTCCCTCCTCCAATTACTATCACTGTACTGTTCCTTCTGCCTGTCAGTTCTTGCACAATAGTGAGATCTGACAGGCAAAAGGAACAGTACAGTGATAGGCAGACCAATTGTAACCAATAAAATACAGGTAGTCTAACCAATTAAACAGTATACAACAACCAGCCAGTCGCCTGTAAGGTTACATCACTTGCTGCGATTGGCTGGTTGTTGTATCTGTAGCTGTACCTCTTCATACAGTAAAGCACCAGTACATACAATACCTTACCGTATATACAAATGTCCAACAGTGAAAACACCATCATGGCTGCACCAGCAAGAAGAAAGAAATATAAAGCCAGTTTCAAACTCAAAGTTGTAAAGTTTGCCATGGAACATAATAACTGCGCTGCTGCAAGACAATATGGAGTGACCGAAAAGATGGTTCGTGACTGGAAAGCAAATGAAAAAGCATTAAAGAGTATGCCGAGGGGTAAGTGTGCATTAAGAAGAGGCACCCCACATTGGCCAGAACTTGAAAAACAAGTAGCAGACATGGTGAATGAGCATCGCCAAAATGGTTATGTAGTGACACGTAATCAAATACGTTTGTTTGCACTTCAGTGGGCCAAATCTAACCCAGATCACAGCAACAGATTTAAGGCCACTGTATCCTGGTGTACTAGATTCATGGGAAGGCATAATTTGGTACTGAGGCAAAAGACGAAAATTGCCCAAAAATTACCCCAAGAATTGCCCAAGAATGAATGGATGGTTAGCGGCGAAAAGTCATTCACAAAAGGAGGAAACATGCGTGCTCCACAGTTGGATGTTTTGTGCAACTTTGTCATAAAAGCCTGGAATGATATTGATGCAGAAACAGTAATCAAGTCTTTCAAGAAGTGTGGAATATCAAATTCATTAGATGGTATGGAGGACGACTATATGTGGCAAGATGAAGAGGAAGATGAAACTGAGACCACACCATCTGATACGAAATTCAATCCATACGATGACTGCCTTACAAATATACCACAAGATGTCATTGATGTACTTATGATATCAGATGATGAACAGGAGGATTTTGAAGGCTTTTAAGGGGAAACTGTCACCCTAGCAAAACCTGTAAAAATACTGTAGCTTGCAGTTATGATGCTAACCAGGGACTTGCCGGGCACTTGTTCTCTCTCTATTGTTTTTTTTTTTCCTTCTATCATCATCAGTTCCAGTGGGTTGACAGCTTAGAAAACAAACAGCATAGCAGCTCCCATGGGTTTGTTGTCTTATCCTTCCATTCAGCTTTAGAGTGAATTGGGAAAAGTTTAATGTACTGGTTTACGTTTACATGTTTGATGAAAAACAGCCTCATGTTTATAAGTGACAGTTTTTCTGCATTTCTGCAAGTACATGCATGTCATAAGCATTTGAATTAAAATGACCATATTGAAATCAAATCTGATGTTTTTTAATTTTTATTTGGTGTGCGTTGGAAGAGGGGTAGTCTTATACGGTGAGTATATTCCAAACTCTACATTTTAACTGGAAAAGTTGGGGGTCGTCTTATACGCCCAGTCGTCTTATACGCCAGAAAATACGGTGTGTATATATATATATATATATATGTATACTGCACAATACAAGTTAATGATGCACATCGATTCACACATTGTGCGGGGACACCCAAATGTTTACTGTCAATAAATTAATTATATATTTCTGCCCTGACGTTTTACTATTACGTTATTTTTACATACAACTATATATGATATTCATGATCATTTTCATTTATACTTCATTGTACAGACACTCTGACTCTCCTTGCACATCCCCTGATGAAGCCTTTTGGCGAAACTCGTCGGGATTGAGATTTTTGAGCTTTGTGTATTTCTGTTGCAACACTTAGTCAGACCACTTTCTATTTGGTAAGCGAGGCATATCCCTACTAATATAAAACTGAGGGATGCCTTTATAGTTTAATTGTGATTTTACCATGTTTGCTTCTCTTATACCGATTCAATGAAATGTGTGTTACCCACTTTGTACTTATTTGAAAAATTCTCTTTAATTTGTTGCCAAAAAAACCCTGCTTCTTTTCTACTTTTTTCATACTTTGACTCATTACGGGGGTTGGCTACTATATCGTTCATATGTGGGGTACCCTCCTCTATTTCTCGTATAAGGAGGTGACGTTAGCATTTAATGGCAACTGGCTACTGCATCTAGTAGGAGAAAGAAGAGGAATGCTTTGTCAGCCTCTCCACTAACTCCTGCCTTTGCTGTGGTATTGTAGCATGGTCAATCTATGAAAAATCAGATGTGACCTACCTAAATGTAGCCATCTGGACACTGTGTCCTACAGAACCTGCTTGACCCCTACTACCTTTGCCCACAGTATGTGTGCCTGTAATTTTAAGCATTTGACACTTTTTTTTTAAATAAAAGAGATTGCCTAAACTAAATAGCAGCTGCGGCAATAGGAAGCTTTAATATGTTTTGGTACAAAAAGTTTTACTGCACAAGTATGCAGTGTTGTGCATTATGGTAAGAGGACATTATGGGTCCTTTGGAATTTGTTTCAACAAATTTCAAAATACATTTGCCAGGCTGTAAGCCCTAAACTACCTGCACTTGCCACAAAATCACTATGCATCAATGTTTATCTTTATCTTTTCTTGTATACTATAGCTACGAGAACTATTAAAGGGTCAAAAAAACTTTTATTTTATTTAAGTTTCAGCAGGCATGAAGAAATCACAAAGTTTACCTTAAACATTAAATTTTCTACCCAATGGCACACAGATACCCTGCAGCCTGGTAACATCTGCTCATCCAATAGTGATCCTTCATTTGAGGCATAGAAGTGCTTGCCACACACCAAGTCAAATTAAATAATAGCTCAGCAAAGAAATCACTGCGGTCCACACCAATAAATTGTTGGCAGAGAGGATTATGTATTGTTCACTAATTTTAGCATAATAAATGAGGGAGACCTGTAAAAATAATGATCAATAAATTAGTAAAAAAAAAACAGGCTGAAAATACACATACATTATATTCTCTTATTCAATTGCTATAGACAAAAAATCAAAATAGTTTCAATATTTCAGGGAGTTTAAAAAAAACAGCTGTTAAGGATAAACTCAACAGTAAATTCTCTTGGCATTTCTTTTTTTGAATCATGAGTAGCCTCAGCAATTGGAGGATGAATAAAAAGAGTGTATAATGGTTAATTGTCATCCAGTGCCCATGCCCTAGATTTATTCTGCGTAATGGTTAATTGTCTATTAACCATTGTGTTTATAATTCTCTCTATTAAATGCCCCAAACATTTGTCTTCTCTAATACAGATGCTCCTCATTTAATAGCCAGGTTCTGTTCCTGCTGCCTGGTCGTTAAGTGAATTAGTCGTTAAGCATATTAAGGTTCATTGACAATCTATAGACCGGGGATTGTGGAAGATCATGGAGAATTGTGAAGAAGGAAGACAGATAGAGCCTGGAAGCCTGAAGAGGAGTCACTGCGTGGATGTACACTGTACTATTCTTGTACAGTGTACCCGTCAGAAGAGCCAGAGTTAAGTGCGGGTGGGCGGCCGGTAAACAGGTAAGTTGGTAAACAATAAATACTTGTAGTATATTCAAAAACAGGAGACAAGGGGAGTGGAAATCTTCTCATTTCACCTACTGATTTATTTTCTTTCTATTTTTTTAGGAATGAGAGGCTTAAATGGCATTCATGCAGTTTATCACAAAAAGTTCATTGAAGTGATTGTAATTACTATGACAAAAAACTACCACAGAAAATTCCAGAGCCAAGAAACTCATGGCTCTACATTTTTTACACTAATGCTTCAGTGTGCATTAGCAGGCATGATTTCATGGCAGCTCACACCTATAAATGCAATGTTAATATCATTTTTGTACATCTCAGAATGCAGCAAAATTTATTGCAAAAGCATCTACAGAATGACTTTTTTTTTAGCCTTTCAGCATGACTGACTACACACGCGCATTTACGGTCAAGGTTCTCATAAGTATAAAATGAGACTGTAATTGTAATGAGTTTAAAGGGTTACTTATAAGTACAAAATGTATTTTTTAGTTTGTAAATTTTATTAGCAGGTCCTACAGTTAATGTATCCCAAAAGACCAGAAGAAGCATAATTACAGCAGTTCCAGTTTGCTGGTAAATATATAACACAAGATCAACCACGGCTATAATAATAAAACTGAAATCCCCTTTTCTATCTATTAGGCTTAGTCTACATCAGGGGTGTCAAACTCAAATACACAGTGGGCCAATAAACTCAGACAAAGACGCGGGCCAAACTTGAAACCAAAATAGCATCGCTACTACAATTCCCTATGTCAAGAAAACAGTCCAATTCGGGGCTTAATGTTATGAGTGGCTAGAACTCCCTCTTCACTGAAATAACACTGCTACAATTCTCTGTGTCTATAAAAAGTCCAATGTAGGGCCAGGCATAGGGCAGAGAGGTCGCTGGTCTATAGATACCACTACTACAATTCCCGGCATTACTTGCATTTATAAAACAATCAAATGCGGAGCCACGCGTAGGCAGAGAGGCCGCTGGTCTATAGACGTGAATGATGCTGGGAATTGTAGTAGTGGCGCTATTTCAAAGCAGCGGCAGGCCAACTGCAATTCATATTAAGGATTCCTTTGGGGGCCAAAGAAAAGGACATTGCGGGCCAGAGTTTGACACCCCTGGTCTACATGGACTTTGGCAGAGTTTAACTAGAGCATTTAAAAGCCTATGTTTGAAATTTTTATGGTCTAGTCTACACCAAGGTGTTTGTTTGAGGCATGTTTTTGAGTGTTTAAGATAATGCTCATAGCTAAAAATTAAAAACGGTTGAAAACACCCATAAATGTGTTAAAACAAACAAAAACACTTCCGTTGATTTCAACTGATGATTTTTTCAAGTTTATGAATGCTTAAAAATGTTGATAAATGCTTTCTTGATGTCAATAGAGACATATAAAGCAGTTTTTACGAATGTATAGGAGTTTTAACACTTATGAAAGCTTCTATTAAAAACAATGGAGGCTTTTACAAGCATTTCTAATTGTTTTTAGCATGATTTTGGAATCCGGAAGACCCCTTTATTAAGGGGGCCCACAAAGGCTCGCCTACCCACCCTGAGGAATGAGTACAGGGGTATATAATACCCCTTACTCATTCCCTAAAAAGGTTAAAAATACCTATTAAATATTGCAAAATCGCACAAATTATGTTCCCCAGAACACATTACCCAAGGAACGACCCCCACAGTAACGGCCACGTTGTGGGGAAGAGGCCCTTTGATCCAATGATGGTCCATGCTACCATTGAGGTAAGGCGGGTCTGATTTAAAAAACATATAAGGAGGCAGCACTATTTTGCCCACCCCTATCCTTTTTGTGAAATACAGATAACAGAGGACCCGCTAACCTAAAGTCAGAGCTGCTGTATTTGTATGAATAGGAGGCCAGTCAATGTCATCAATCCTATGGTCCTCGCAGGTATTAAAGTTTAGGGTCTCATGTTGGTGGACAAAGTTGTGGAGAGCACATGCAGCTCTTACCACTTTATCTACTTGATTAGGGTACAAGATGATGGCAAAGCAGAATACTCACAATTCACTTGATATAATGCCAAATGCGCACTCTAGTGAAAGACCTTTCATCTCCAGTCCAGACTTAGGGTATGGCTTTAGGAGGTTTAGGTCCAGAGGGAAAGCCTCTACTGCCACTAACACAAAGGGCATTGCCCCTCCACTGTATACATAGGGTTAGGTGGGGGTATTTCCAGCTGACCATCCAGCAACCCTGATCCCATAAATAATCTCCTGAAAATAGTGAACCCACCTCAATTGCCACAAAGTTTAAATTTCTGTTCACAATAGCCATAACAAGAACAATTTTTTTAAAGGTAAAATATTTGGAGTCACTGTGTGGTGACATTTGATGTGCTTACCATCCAGTGTTCCAATGCAGTTGGGTAAGTTGGAATTGGTCAACAGCAGATGTAGTTTTGCATGAATAAGGGCTCGCATGGTGGTAGTGTGGTGGGAAAGAAGAGGCCACCATATTTCCAAGACTGCATCAAATGTCTCTAAAGATATTCTGGTGAAATTAAAGAACTAATCAGTTTTATTGGTCAATAAATTGACAATTCTTATTAAAAAAACATGAATTCTAGGGCTTTTTACATGGGGAAAATCACAGAACAAATTGTGCACTTTCAGGAGTAGATGAAAGAGCCAAAAACGACTTTAATTACCAAAGTTAATGAAAACACTTGTTTAATAATGTCTAATAAACCAGCGTTCGCCAACCGGTGGTCCGCAAGAACACTTTGGGGGTCTGCAACTCTGGCCGGCACACTCCCGAGCGGGGTCAGGAGAAGGACCCTGCTGGGGAGATGCACAGGGCCAGAGCCATGTCCTCCAGGCAGTTCCTTGGCTCAGAGAAGTGGGCGGGCTGTGTCCCTGAACATAACCAGCCCACTCCCCCATTGCAGGCTTCGATCAGCGATGAGAGAGTGGGCGGGGTAATGTCATAATGACGTCACTCTGGGGGAGGTTTCTCCCCCTTTGAGTGACACTCGGTCCCCACGCATGCGCAGTCAGGAGCCGGTGATTTTAGTGGTCCACGGAACCGAAAAGGTTGGCTACCACTGTATTAAACCATGACTACATTGGCTGCCCCTCACCAAATTTCTGCTTGTACTCCAACAACTTTACCATCCCCATTCAGCTTTTCACTTTTTTATTTTCAGTTTTCAGTCCAGTGGCTTTTGAAATGACAATATAAGTCACATAAGACTTTTAGAGGGCTGTTAGGAGGGGCAAAAAAAAGAATAGGTAAGACACATGCAAAGTTCTGCATGGCAAGTACATTAATATTCAAACAGTTAACACAGGGACATTTGTTTTGATCACATTCTGTTTCACACATACATAAGCAATGTTAATAGACTTTCACTTATAACACTACGGCAGGGCAGGATTCTCGTGTGAAACAAATGGCAAGATCAGTTTTGCTTAAAGCCAAATAAAGTCTGTAGACATATTGCTTGTTATCCAAATCTGGCCATTTTAGGGCTAATAGGCAAAGTGCTGTCAAAAAGGTATGGAGAATCGGACACATTTATACAATACTGGAAAGCCACATGTTTTTCAGCATTAGGGCCCACAAAAAGAATGTGGAAGTTTTTTTTAATATGTTAATATGGGGAGTTATGTTAAAACCTTGACCCCCCCTATTTAAGGTAACTATTTGTCTTCTTCGAGTGAAATAAATACAGAGGTACATTAGTCCCCTTCTCAATCCCAACATCACTGAACAAAAACAAAACCACATACTTAAACAGGTTTTTTTATTTTCACAATAGTAAGCTCATGTCAATCACACTGATAATGTGATGCGATCAGAATTAAAGTTCTATTTTTCTTCTATTTGACCTGAAACTCTCCCACTGCAGTTTGTCAGCTATCCCTACACTGGTCTGAAGCTCTGTGGCCCCCTATTATGATGAGGGGCTTGCTTATAACAAAGTCCCCCTAATTGGTTATTGCAACTGTGGAATATATTTCTAATGCCATGCTTTTTTTTTAATGTCTAAAATTTTAGTTATTTCACAAAATTTAGCACTAGGATGATCTGCTTTTCAGTCTTTTTCTGTGATAGTCTATTCCTGCCAATATCTGGTATAAAGTCATATATGTATATTGGACAAAAACTTACAGCCATATAAGCAGAGCCAAAAACATTTATTATTTATGTTATTTACAAAATGTGAAGAGTGGACGTATGCAAATATATATTATAAAAAAGTCCAATTGCATACCGAATGCCTTCTGGCTTCTTCAAAATCCATTTGCATTCTACAAAACAGCATCAATCGAAAAAAGCTCTTGAAGTATAATTTTACATCAGTCTTGCTGTAGGGTGACAAAAGGTAGGTCACAAAATGATTTAACATATGCTTTATTTAAAAACAGGCATGGAGCGTCTGTAGGAGTAATTGCCAGTTTGTCAGCTGAATCACTATAGCCTCTGGTAGAGGTTTTTGCCATTATATTAGATGATTTCTGATGTCAGAACAGGGCGATTTACTGAATAAATGTACAACAATAGCACTGCATTTCATTTTTAGATATTAGCATCCTGCATCAAAAACCTCAAACAATTTTCATAAAACTTAATTTCTGTTGCCTGTAATCTAACCAGATTGATATGTTCTCTACTTAAAATATTTGTCACAATCTTCACTTAAATGATACTTAAACTCTGAAACTTCACTTTACATAAAAGGGTAGACAACCCTTTTATGTAAAGTGAAAATTATGTTGTTTTGTTTCTTTTGTTTTTTTTTTGAGTGCAACACCCTTTTTTAAAAAAAAATACCTAAAAAATACATATACCGGTATACCTACATCACACATCCTGGTTGGCTCTTGGGTGCTCCTTCTGCACATGCCAGGGTATCTTAGGCATGCACAGAAGGAGCCTTTTCGCATGTGTCACGCATGTGCAGTGAGATCAGCAAGTTTTTTTTCCATCCTACGTCACTTGATCTCACGCCTGAGTCAGGTGACGTAGGATGAAGAACCCGGAAGAAGAGAAGAAGATGACGGCCCCCGGAGTGCTGGCCCTGGGACGGATGCCAGGATGACGCGGGACCCGATGCAAGATGCCTCCGGATGGATCGGACTTCCCTGCGGGATTGAAGGTAAGTGCTTTTTTTTTTTTTTTTGGCACTTCTCAGTTTAGGACTACTTTAAAGGCAATTTCACTTACTTATTTAAAGTAGCTACTATTTGTTATTGTTTTCAAATGAGAAAGTGTAAGTATTTAAATAATAATTTTTAATAAATACATTTTTTTTTAAATTACAGAGAATTATCTAGCACTTAAAACAAAACATTTTAGATTAAATATTATAGATACAGGACCATGTTAAGGCAATACATCCACTTTTCCATCTTGTACTGAAAGCTACAGTTGGTCACTTAACTAAAAAAACATGAGCCTAATGACAGACTACAGCATAGTACATACCCATAATTCCCACAAATAATCACAGGTATATATTATCGCAGCATGCTTTAACAAAAATCCCCTGTGTAGCCCATTGCTAACAAATGTTTTTCCTCAAGGAACTGCAAGCAAATACCTATAGGAAACTAATATAACAAAACAAGAAACAGTATGCAAAAGGTACAAGTGAACAATATTACATGGAGGAATATGTAATTATAACAAAATATTTTCATTAGTAACTATTCATAACTTCAATCAACTAAAATGTGGTCATGTTTCAGAAGAAGCAAATCCTTATTCTACTGGGCAGAGGAGAAAAATAGAAACATCAGGGAATCAAGATAAGTAGATAAAGAGGAAACGGAAAAGGGGAAAAAAAAGGGAAAAAAGGAGAGAACAAGAAAGGTATCTGGAAAAAAAGGGTGATGTCAGGTGCCCAAAAAAAGAGCGCAGGGTCTCCTGAGATACACATGTCCCAAATCCCAGGAGGCTTGGGCTGCTCATTCTGCGCATGTCCGAGATCAGACATGTGCAAAAGGGACTTTTCTGTTATTGAAAAAAAAAGATGGCGATCTCACACATGAGCAGTGGATTAGCATTTTCATTTTTACAAATACAGCGGCAAACGTCACCCACTCTTGCATCTGCGCAGTGCAAGATCCAGTAACAAAGGCAGAAGAAGGCAGAAGACGAAGCAAGAAACTAGGTTTAATGGTTCGTCGGAAGTAAAGTTTTCAATTAATTACTATAGTTTGAATTACCCTATCCTAAGCTATGGGAATGCTTTAGCCAATAGGTATTCTACAAATCACATCCAGTAACCAATCCTAACTCTCCAATGATTCCTAATGGGATTTACCTGTATAGGCCAGAAGCAAGAAGCCAGCACGAGCCAGAGGAAGCCTGTGGAACCAGAGCAAGCAAGTTTGAGTCAGTGAGTATCCAAGAAATAGTTAGCCATGCAAGAAGCGTGGAAGCATGGGAGAAGTTAGCAAGAGACTGTTCTTAGGGAAGCAGGCTCCTGGGGGACCCATTGACATCTTAACAGGTAGCTAAAATATATTCCTGAATGCATTCCTATTTTGTCTTATATGTGTCTATGTTATTGTTATGTTGTTTTGCTGTATTGTAATTGCAGGGTTATGTACTAACCATTATTAGATTACTACAGGGGTTTACCTACAAACAATATTATTTTCATATACTGTATACTTTGTTGATTTAGGTTCCTATATTCATATAGAACAATACTGTTGTGTATTTTATGTTTCAACTTGTTCCTTAATTAAATTGTTTGATTAAATAGCTAATATTTGTGCATTTTGAATATATATGTGGATAGAAAGGGTTATATAATATCCCTATTTATGCAGTATACAGGATTGAAGGGTTGGATCCTGGATGAAAGGTACATTTCCCCTATATATGGATGCTGGTCCCTTTAAACAGGTGTGTTGGGAAGAGAGTCCGGGATTATTTTTCGGTTAGGCAACTATGTTGCTGTATTTTCACTAGTTGTCACGGGACCCAGACTCCAGACTGAAGGGTGTGTACTTCAGTTCATCTGAGTACACACCAGGAGTTGCACCTGCCCAGCAAGAAGGTGGGAATGCCATAAGGGCTCAGGTGTGCAAGAGGGAGAGGAAGTAGAATTGCAGGAAGCAGCCTGCAAACAAGCTTGTGGGGGAAATCAAGCTAAGAAGTGGTGTTGCTGTTACATGGGAAGCTGTTGATGCTGACTCATTGATTTATGTACTGTGGAAACCCCAGGCTGGGGATTGGACCCTCACAGGTGACTTGTATTGGACTCATCCTTATCGTGGGGACGTTCTGATGGACTGTGGACAATTACACCACTAGGATGAAGTAAGCCATTTTCTGTTTTGTTTTTACCCCCTGAGTTGCTGAAAAGAAGCTGTTTTTTAGTTATCCCAATAAAGACAAGTGTTTGTTACATCCTTTTGGTGGAAAGTGTGCTGGCTGCGGTCTGAGCTAATCCCCAGTTTTTACAGCAGATAATACTTATATTCAACAATATATACATACATTGCTTAGTTATCGCTTACAACTTGTAAAGTGATTAGCAGAAATTAAAGCAAACTAGTTAAAAGGACTATCATTTGTTATATTTGTTATGTTTCTGCTCTTCATTACAGATCCTTTGGCTTTTACATTTTGTATTTCAACCTTTTCATTTTTTTCAAAATAATAACATTTAAATACAATTGGGGTCACAAGAGTAACAATGTCCTTTATGGACAAGAGGATAATGAACACACAACAATTTCCTTTTTTAAATAATAGAAAATGAGCCATACTAAAGAACATGAGTGAAAAAAACAACTAACAACATGTGATAAGGACATATGAAATAGAACAACAAATCCAATTAAGTCAGGAGTGATAAAGAATCATCTATATACCAAAAACAGTAAACTAAGTAAAAGTAAGGACCAGAGACCGCAAAGTAATTAAATGAAAAATCATAAAAGTCCCCCCTTTTAGAATTACTATTCCAACTCAATCAGGACTGAAAAACACTTATATAAATTTATATGTATAAAAAAGGAGAAAGGGGGGAAAACAAACAGGAGAGGGGGAAGGGGGGCGGAGACCTTCGCTCAGATTCTCAGAATTATAGGTTGATATCTATTGGAGTAGACTGATTGTCAAGTTGTTTTGTGATCAATCCAAGGGTTCTAGATCAGATCAAATGTTTCTGTTTTATCAGTGATTATACTAGTTAGTTTATCATTGACCATGATCCAGTTATGTTTTGCGGCTATGGGTTCAAGTGGAATATCAGAGTGTTTCCAAGCTTTCGATAGTGAAATGTGTGCAGCTATTAGAATCAATCTCATTGTATATAATAAAAAAGGCAGATTCTGGAGATTTGTCTATTTTATGTGAGGTAACCTCCAAAAAAAGCTTGAAAACAGCTGACCAGAATAAATGTGCTTTCGAACATGCCCACAGGTTATGAAATACAGTACTTCTCTTCACCAAACCTCTGAAACATAGTGGCAAACTGTTGGTTTATACTTTGCAATGCAATTTGGGATTAAATGTCATTTCAAAATCACCTTATAAATAGCTTCCCCTAGGTTCCCACTGTTCTAAATATTTGAGTTTCTTAGTTGGAGCTGCTAACACCACGTATAACAGTGAGATCTGACCTTTAGTGTGCGCTAAAGAAGTGCAAGAACTCTCAAAAGAAGTAGATCTATATGGAGGAAAAACTAATTTAAATTTAGAACAAACAAAAATATTTAATTTGTCTGTATCTAAAATATTCTCTAGTTGTGAGTTCTTTTTTACGTACTAAATATCCAAAGCCAAACATCCATTTCACATCTGACACATCCTTTATATCATGAAACCTTTAGCTATTCACCCCCGAAAGCTATGCCGTTTTCTTCCTGGAGAAAAATCTGGGTTGTCCCATAGCAAGGTTAAAGGTAAGGGGGGTGAAAATATTTGAGTATGAGATCTTAATTTGTCCCAAATTGTCAGGGAATGGATAAAAGATGGGCAAGATATTGGAGGTATAGTCTTTTTTGAGATCCATATCAGGGATGGGAGTGAAATCTGGTGGCATGCTAAACCTTTCAAGTCAACCCACTGAGGTTTAGGGGCAGAAACATGACATATTGAAATTTGAGCCAATTGGGAAGCTCTATATTAATGAATGAGGTGGGGAATGCCCCCTCCTCCATGGGTATGGAGCGCATAAGGGGCGGCTTTTTATAATCTACTATTCTTCCCATTCCAGAAAACTGTAATATTTTTGTTTGTATGTGATTCATAATGTGGGTTGGTGCTGGAATTGGAAGAGTACAAAACAGATACAATCTGGGCAGAACATTCAATTTAATGATAGCTATCTGACCAAACCATGTTGGAAGTGATTTCATCCATCTTTTAGGATCTAAAAGAATGGATTTGAACAAGGGTTTATAATTGGCATACTTATGGCATGGATAAAGGGTCTGATAGGAGGGAGTCATCTAATACCTAAATATTGGAATGATTTTTCATCCCATTGAAATTCATATGAGCTTTTCAGGGTGTCAATTAGTTGGGTAAGAATGTTTATATTGAGAGCTTGGGATTTGAAACTATTACCTGTAAACCTGAAATCTTTGCAAAATCTCCCAGAACCTTGAAGAACCTTGAGTGGAGTGGTAATGTACATTAGAACATCGTCTGCAAAAGGGGCACATTTGTGATTTTTAATTGCCACAGAGGATAAATTTAATGTTTGGGTTGGAACTGCTGGCAATCGCTAATGGTTCATTTGCCAGGGCGAAGAGGAGAGGGAAAAGAGGGCAACCCTGTCTGGTTCCCTTTTTATTCAATATGGAAGATGACATAAAGCCTTCTTTATAAGATGTTAGCAAAAGGTGAATAATATAAAGTTTCAAGGAGGTTGAGAAAATAAGGCCCAAAATCTTTTTCTATCAGTATTGTAAATAAGTACTTCCAGGATATGCTATCAAAAAAATTTCTGAATATCTAATGATAAAAGTAATGCTTCTCTTTTAGGCCCTTGATCCCATTGTTTGTTTAACAAAGATATTAGATCAATAGATCACCCCATTTGGTCTGGGGCCTGTCTATGAAGCAGAAATCCCACCTGGACCAGATGAATATAAACTCCAAAAAAGGAATTGAACCGGATTGCTAAAATTTTTGTCATGATTTTTATAAAGGTCACAATTTATAAGAGATATTGGCCTGTAATTGGAAACCTCAATGGCATATTTTCCTGGTTTAGGAATCACACTAATATACGCTGAATTTGCCCCTAAAGGTAGGGTGATAATTAAAGTATTCCACCAGGTGAGACACCAAAATAGGGCCAGATTTTTTGTAATAAGCAATGAAGAACCCATCCTAACCAGGTGAACTACTTGTTTTCAGTAGTTTAAAGGCTTTTACATTTCCTCTAATGTGAAGGGCTTTTCTAGGATGGCTTTATGTTTGTTTTTATTTAGGTGGAGAAATATTCTCAAAGAAATCATTTAGTTCAGACAGGGAAACTGGATCAGTTTTGCCGTATAACTGGTTATAAAAATCTTGTGAAAGGTAGACATAACTTTCTTGGGGTAACAGACAGTTTACCTCCTTTCAACTTGATTTTGGGGAAAATATGAAGTTTAGGTTTGGGGTTTGGTTTGTTCACCAAGAGTTTACCTAATTTATCACTTTTGTCAGCTCTAGTGGTAAGTAAAATATTATATTCCAAGCGAATAAATTCTAATTGCACAGAAGAACCAGGGAGGGGATTCTCCTTATGTTGTTGATGGAGGTTTTGTTAATATTTAAATTTGGGTTCTATTTGTTGGTTATTAGTTTTTTTTGAAAGGGATCCTACATTTATCATTTCTCCTCTAATTGTGGCCTTGTGGGCTACCCAGTTAATTCCTGGAAAAGTGTCTACTGAGTAATTGATTGAGAAACAATTTTGGATATGCAGTTGTAATTCATCTCTGGTTACTGGGTCATTAAGCAAGCTTTCATAGGGTCTCCATTTCAATGAGGAAGGAGAGCTTTTCAAACTTGTTAATTGCATATATACTGGATCATGGTCAGACCATGGTGTTGAAAAAATCATGGTCCAACCATGGTGTTGAAAAAAAAAGGGACTAGATTTACAGGGAGGAGAAAGTAATCAATTCAAGAATAGTGTTTGTTTGCCACTGAATAATAGGAATAATCTCTGGCAGATGGGTTCATTTCCCCCAAGATATCAATAAGGCCATGTTGTTTTAACATCAAGGATAGTTTAACCACCCAACTGATAACCCTGACCTTGGTTCGGGCTAAAAAAAGTTACAACTATCGATAAGCCCGAACTTTTCTCCCTACTTAATTTACCCTTACTTACCTGGTCCCCGCTGCGATGATCCAGTGTCGATCGAAAAAAAAAAATACTCACCTTCTCCCCGCAGCTCCTCCGGACACGTCTTCCGTCTTCTTGCTTCAGCCGGCAAGTGCAGTGACGATCACCGGGGTTTCCCGGTGATGTCGCTGCATGCGTCGGTGCTGGAGGGAGGCGGGGCGGGAAATTCAAAATTTTGTATTGAGTTCCTTTGCATTGAACTCAATACAAAAATGCTGTATTGAGTCCAATACAAAGAAATCCTTATATAATATATATATATAATTGTATTATATATATATTGTTTAAGCTGATTTTTGTGTATTTTAATTTTATTAAAAGTATTTTTTTTTTACATGATTGTGTGTTTCAAACTTTTTTTATATTCATGATATCTACTAGAACCCTGTTTGGACATATTCCTGTAAGTTACAGGTTTACAATTTAAAAACAAAATTCATGAAAAACTGTAACGCTTTTGGTACAGAAATCTAGACCTCAGTGTAACGCCCAGATGGTTAAAACTCTTTTTGGGAGTGTATTTGTACTTTGAAAGATTGGATTGATCTAGGATCTATTCCAGGGCCAGGATAGTGTCTCCCAGAAGTATTAGGCTACCCTTAACTCTGGATGACATTTTTGATAGTAGAAGGTGAAAAAAGTCAAGTTGGCCTTCATTAGGAGCATAATATGTAACCACTGTCAACTCAGTACGTTCCACTGTTCCTTATACCAATAAAAATATACCACCTGGATTCTTAAATACCTCCCTTGGGGTGAAGTGTAAGCTTTTTGAAAAGCATAACATAACCCCAAATTACTTTTTAGGAGAATTAGCTTGGTAGGAGATGGGATAATGTTTGTGGAAAAATTTAGGATTTGAATTATGAGAGAAGTGAGTTTCTTTAAGAGCTAAAATTTGAACGTTCAAGGATTTAAAATAGTGAAAAACTTTAGATCTTTTCTACAGGGAGTTTAGCTCTTGGACATTTTGAATAAGAATCGTTATATTAGGTTGAGTTTGTTTTAAAGTATTAGGTGTGGCAGCCATCAATCAAGTAAGGAGGGTTTCCATATTGACCTGAGGTCATCATTTGAAAGTCTTCTTGGGTCTTGGGAGGATGAGGATGGTAAGAGAAATGACAAGGGAAGGACAAACAAATACAATTAAAACAAAAAGCACAATAGCTATATTTAGAGATTTCTGAGGAAGATCCGTCCACCAGACCTTTCAGGTCATTGGTAAACAGGTAACCACCCCCAATTCCCTTAGTAGGCGGAGGATACAAGCTCCATAACATAAAGAAAACTCCAGCAGGGCCAGTCAGCAAAAAACCTTATATAACAACAAAAGATACAAGGCTTGTATAAATAACGTCCATAAGGACTAAAAACTACGACAGGGCAAACAGTAACTATTAATAGTATGATGTAAACATCAAACCAGGGATAAAAAGAAGTGTATGGTAGGTGACCAAGGTGACAACTTTCCAAAACATTTCAGGTTGCATTAATTGAGGGTCTTGGATGTCGCTTTCATATTCTGCTATATTGGGTAAATTAGGTAGTAGGTGAAGCTCTTTTAAAAGATTTTCCCCCTCAAGAAAAGAGGTGAAGGAGAAGGATTTGCCATTAAATTGGAAAACAAGCTTTGGGGGAAATGCCCAACAATATCTTATATTGCTTGCCAACAAGATCTGGAGTAGAGGTTTCAGCGCTCTTCTTCTTTGGATAGTGAAGAGAGACAAATCTGAGAAAATTTTTACTGAGTGACCCTCCATCTGTAGAATTTTTTCTGTTTTCTTTAATTATAGCTTCTTTTTTTAGAAATAATGTGGCTTCACAATAATATCACGTGGTGAACTATAAAGTTTTGGTGCTGTCAACACCCGATGAGCCCTATCCAGCTCAAGATGGGATTCTGGGATATCTGGAAGGATTGCCCCTATAACCTTTTTAGTTGGTTCAGGCCCCCCTCTGATATGGAAGTTATTACGTCTTGTACGATTTTCTAGATCATCTAGTTTAATTTGAAGATCATCAATTTGGTTTTCTAGCAACATGATTTGAGAAGTATTTTGAGCTACTCTAGAAGTAGTATCAACATCAATAAGGAGCATGAAAAGCATGTGTAGCTGGTGAGAACTTTGCAGGTAAGTAATCATCACCTCCTGAAATCGGAGAGCTGCTCTTGCGGTGGGCTGTTGAGGCGATACTCGTGGTGAGTAGTGTTGTTGTTCGAATTCGGGTCGTCCTTATGTTCGACCCGAATATGGCTGTTCGAATTCGGGTCGACCCGACCCGAATTTTGCTGCATTCGACAAACCCGAATTCGGATTTCCCAGAATGCACTGAAACAATTGGGCAGGGTGGGAAACACCCCCATGCCCTCCAATTACAGCAGGGATGCCCCCTCCATCTTTGTTGTGGCAGACAGCCGATTGGCTGTCTGTCACTGCATGCCACACAGGCAGCCATTGGCCTATATAAGGCGAAGGTGTGCCTGCATTTCCCACTCCTGACAGAGATTTTGCTGATAGCAACACAACCTCTCTGTGCTGCTTGGCTTGCTTTCTTTGTCAAGTGAAAAAAGTGCTTTACTTTGTTAGACTGTGTCACACTCACTCTATTAGTCAGATAGATTGTTGGATTGTACAGTATTTGTGCAGTCCTGAAATCTACTGTACTCAGATAGGAAGAGTGTTTCACTGTTTGCTAGAAAGATAGCTAGATAGATAGATAGATAGATAGATAGTTAGAAGGCTTGAGGCTAGAAGGTTAGAAGCTAGAAGGCTAGAGGCTAGAAGGTTAGAAGCTAGAAGGATAGAAAGCTACTAGATAGATAGATAGTCAGTCAGTGTGTTACATACACGCAGCCAGAGGCAGGGTCCCCTCGCTGACTGCGTGGACAGTATCACACTTGTACTGAGAGACAGACGCAGTGTATACTGCAGTATATAGTTTGTATACTGTGCTGCATATTATAAGCGTCACCACTGAAGAAAAGTGCTGCATACAACACAGCGCACTTGCATTTTGTGTGTCAACCCCCCCCCAATAAAATTATTTCTGTATTTCTGTAAAAAAATACAGATATTTAATTCTGATACCACTTGCAATCTATCAAAATAAACTGAAAAATGTCTGTATTTCTGTAAAAAAAAATACAGATATTTAATTCTGATACCACTTGCTATCTATCAAAAAAAGCCATAAAAATATATGTATTTCTCTAAAAAAAATTGAGATATTTAATTCTGATACCACTTGCAATCTATCAAAATAAACAGAAAAAATTCTGTATTTCCATAAAAAAATACAGATATTTATTTCTGATACCACTTGCAATCTATCAAAAAAGCCATAAAATGTCGATATTTCTGTAAAAAATACAGATATTTCATTCTGATACCACTTGCAATCTATCAAAAAAAACTG
Organism: Pyxicephalus adspersus; assembly: GCF_032062135.1. Taxonomy (NCBI): domain Eukaryota; kingdom Metazoa; phylum Chordata; class Amphibia; order Anura; family Pyxicephalidae; genus Pyxicephalus; species Pyxicephalus adspersus. The sequence continues at coordinate 40,721,529 of NC_092871.1, forward strand.
AAAATTTTCTGTATTTCTGTAAAAAAAAATACAAATAGTTATTTCGGGACCACATACTATATATCAAGAAAGCCATAAAAATTTCCTTCATGAGGAAGTCCATTACACCTGAGCAGAGGTTGATCGCCACCCTGAGATACCTTGCCACTGGAAGATCTCTGCAGGACATGAAGTTCTCCACTGGGATCTCACCGCAAGCAATGGGTCATATCATCCCCGAGACGTGTGCAGCAATTTTCGACAGCTTGAAAGATGAGTACATGAAGGTAGAGGCCCCATACAATCATTAAAACAAAATGACACATTTGCTTCATAAATAAAAAATACATTTTATTTACCAAAGTGCATGTAACAAAGTGCCAATAAAAAGTATAAATAACCATAAAAACAAAACATAACTATTTTAAAAATATTAACAACAATATAAAACCAATTAACATTTGTGACACACGCCCACTAAAAATCAGTGAAATGGAGGCTTTCATTGCCAAAACTGTACTGATTTGGTGTACTGGAGGAAGGGTAATGATGATACTCATATTGGTGGCGTGGAGTATGTAGAGGTGAAGGGTGAGCCTGCGGGTATGGATAGGGGTAGGAATAGGTAGGGTATTGTGGGTAAGTTGATTCATCATTCCTTTGTTCACCAAATCCATCATGATAATCTCCACAGCACCTGCTTGTTCTGGGCTCATCTGCCGCAGTTTTGATACAATATAGAAGCCAAAGCCATCCAAGTGATCCTCTTTATTATTTAATATGGACATGGCTTTCTTGAAAGCTTCATGTTTTTTTCCAGCTCCTGATGTTTTCTGACCCCTTTTTTGGTTGGAACGTTTTGGAGTGGATGTTGTGGCAGCAGGTGAGCTCTCTGCAGGTTCACTACTGGAAAAATAAATAGAACATATAAACAGAACATATTATTATGCATATAAAATCCTTCCTATGTTCTCCTTTCAGTTTCCTAATACACCAGAGGAATGGCTGGCCATCGCTTCAGAATTTCAATATTTATGGAACTTCCCAAATTGATGGGAAGCATGTAAGAATTACCCCACCGGCAGACAGTATATCGTATTATTGCCTGTTATGAATTTGTTTTAGTGGACATACGATGAAATGGGCGCATGTCTGATGGAGGGGTTGTGGATGGTACGCCATTTCACAGGAAGCTAATGAAGAAGCAACTGCACCTTCCTAGAAACAGCCAAACTGTGGAGGGACTGAACTTTGTGTTTGTTTCAGATGAAGCATTTGCATTGCATGAAAACCTGTTAAAACCCTATCCTCAAAAAAACTTGGACTCAAAAATTACCGGTTATCCCGTGCTAGGAGGGTGGTTGAGAATGCGTTCGGTATTCTAGCAAATCACTTTAGAATATTCCATACTGCTATCAATTTCCGTATGGACAAAATTGACAAGGTAGTTTATGCTTGCTGCTTGCTACATAATTTTCTACGCCGCAATATTTGCAGTGCATCATTTGGTCCTCTAATGGAGCAAGATTCTACTACAGCCGCACCGGGTGAAAGCAGTAACCAATTCACTGGTCTAGTGGATCTACAGGTTGCAGTACCTCAGAATGCTTCAGTGTTGGCTAAAGAAAACCGAAGCAAGTACTTGGAGTACTTCAACACCACTGGAGCAGTAAAATGGCAGGATCGCATGACATAGTCTGTACGCCACAATGTTTGTAGGACTGCAATAAAAATCTGTACTATATGTTTTTTGCTTTCCTATATGTAGCTGTGCCTGTGTTTTTATAAATTGTATAATAAAAATATTTTTCAATAACTACCTGGTCTGGTGTCTTGAATATCTCTGGAGTCTCATCAAGGCTTTCCCCAGCATCCCTGTGTGTACCTTCCCCGGCATCCTTGTCCGCTTCTTCCAGGCTGCACACCGATGGCCGACCTTCATCCTGATCTGCAGTGAATGCCAACAGATTAAAGTACCATAATTTAGGTACGTATACATCATCCGCTGCAGCACCTGACAGCTGTGAAGACTTTATTTTGTTCATTTCCTTTTTGAAAACGGTCCACAGGTTTTGTATCTTTTGTGTCACATATTTTATGTCGGCGGCAGGATTCACGGTTCTACAGAGCTCCACCATACCGGTATACGCCTTTTATTCTTTTGAGGTAATGTAATATTTTGGGAAACTATTTTTAAATTTATTTGTATTTGTTTATATATTTTTTTAATTATTAGTAATTTTTTTATTATTGTAAGTTGTTTTTAATTTTTTTAATGAAAATTTTTTGTTCTGTATTTGTTTTTATGCATTAGGACGCCGTGCTCAGGAGGTAGAGGAGCAGCCGCAGGTGCGTCCAGAGGAGCAGGTAGAGGTGGAAGGTAGGATATTGGTATATATTTAATAAGAAAAAATGTATTATTTTAAAAAATATTAAAAATACATTATTTTTCAATATGGTTCAAATATGGTTTTGATTTTATTTTTATGCAGAGTTGATTCTGGGTTCCCCTGACCAGGCTGGGCGTCCAGAGGAGCAGCTAGAGGTAAATATTTAACAATATAGTTCATATTCTTAAATATTTAATAAGAAAAAATGTATTATTTAAAAAATATTAAAAATACATTATTTTTCAATATAAGGCATATATGGTTTTGATTTTATTTTTATGCAGAGTTGATTCTGGGTTCCCCTGACCAGGCTGGGCGTCCGGAGGAGCAGCTAGAGGTGGAAGTTAGGATATTGTTAAATATTTAATAAGAAAAAATGTATTATTTTAAAAATATTAAAAATACATTATTTTTCAATATAAGTCAAATATGGTTTTGATTTTATTTTTATGCAGAGTTGATTCTGGGTTCCCCTGACCAGGCTGGCCATCCGGAGGAGCACCTAGAGGTGGAAGGTAGGATATTGTTATATATTTAATAAGAAAAAATGTAATATTTTAAAAATATTAAAAATACATTATTTTTCAATATAGTTCAAAATATGTTTTTGATTTTATTTTTATGCAGAGTTGATTCAGGTTTCCCCTGCAGAGGAGGTAGTGGAATATGTGATGGAACTTGACCCAGGTATGTACCAAAATTTTAGAGAGGTAGTGTTCGAATTCGATGTTCGACCACCCAAATTTTTTTGCTATATTCGAGCGAATAGCTGCCGAATCGAATAGTGAGCTATTCGACCAACACTAATACACACACACATAAACACAATACAGCCTGTATAGAACGTTCGTTCATCGCGCATGCTCGGAACATGCACGATCACTGAACGACCGTACACACGATAGATGGTGAACGATCGTCGTCTAATAAGATCCACCGCGCCGTCCTTCATTTCCAACGACTATCCTCGTTCGTCTGCGTCGTTGGTCACTTTTTTTAAGAACAATTATTGGTCAATCGGTCGTTCATCGGTCATTCGTCGTTCATTTCCAACGATAATAATTAGATGCGTGTATGCAGCTTTAGTGTCTCCCACTCTTCACCAAAGCTCCTCGCAAGGGATGATGGGCTGGTGACCTATTTGGCCACTAGACTACTTTGCTGCAAGGAGAACACAAGGTCGAGGCCCCCAGGCGCTCCCCACTTTCATTGCAATTGTATCTAATTGTTTTATACTATTCTTATCAATGTTTAGTATTTTTCTTTGTGCATATAAATACTATATATATAAATTATTTGTAAACTGTCACTTTAAACATACTTTGGAGCACAGATTTCATGACTTCATGTCCCCAATGTGTGGACTAATGGCAAGCATCCAGTGGATTTTTTTAGTTATTTTGTTTTGCAGAAATTACATTGAGTTTTAAGCATTCCCAACTGCAAATCTTCAGTAAAATACCTTCAGAAACATTTATTCATGAGGCCAATAAAAATCTAATACATATATATATTTTTAAAAAAAGTCAATACCCTGTTTCCCCGATGATAAGGCATCCCCATCAAATAAGCCACCCCCCGATTTTTGCTCAAAAATTAAAATAAAGCACCCCCCGCAAATAGGACACCCACCGATACCTGCCACCGTGTGCCTCTGTGTGACTCCTTGATGCTGGCTGCAGTGCAGAGCAAAACTGAAAGTAACTTCAAAGGCCCGCACACGTGCCCGCAACTCTGCACCAGGAAGGACAAGCAAGCTGCTGAGCCCTGCCCTAACACCTAACGGAGTCTGTTACCTGGCCGTAGAAGCCAAAAAAAAGTGAGTCAGTGAACAGAAGGGGACAATGAATGGCACATGAGTGATCAGAAGGGGACAATCAATGGCACAATCAATGGCACAAAGTGATCAGAAGGGGACAATGAATGGCACATGAGTGATTTTCAAAAATAAATGTGTACTGTAGTCTTCTTCATGGAAAAAAAAGACATCCCCCTGAAAATAAGACCTAGGGCATACTTTGACATTTCAAAAAATATAAGACAGTGCCTTATCATAGGGGAAACAGGGTAGTACTCTTCAGTATAATCACTGTAAACAGCATATAACAATGAAACAATAAAGTAGGGAAAGAACAAAGCACAGACAATGGAAAAGGAGTTGGGTACATTTTCTCAGAATTTAATAAAAAGTAATAAGTACATCATTTATCAAACACAGAGGACATGGCAGATCGGAACGCTGTTTATAAATTAAAAAAGGCAGAATTCCTTATAAATTCTGATAAGAAACCAAGGGGAAGTATGAGAGTTAAATTGTGTGTTGTATCTTGCTAAGATAGAATTATTTGTCATTTATTTAGATCTAGTGATAAACAGCCGATTTCCGCAAAATCACAGGTTCATAGAAGCACACACTTGCTGCCCCCCTGCCTTTTTTGGCCACACAGGCTGCATGCCTGGATAAGGATCTAGATAAAACGTAATGGGAACTTACACAATTTTACACATAAGGTAATGTAAAAGCATGTAAAGCTTTAGGTCATGCATTAACTTGATTTTTTAATAGAATTTGTGTATTTTCAATATTGCTTTCAAAGCTGCATTAAAAGACCCTTTCGCTTTCCGAATGGCAATTTAAAAAACACTATTGGCTTTAATATTTGTCCATTGCAATGCTTGGCTCCCCAGTCCTCATGACTTGGTTTACTTTGCCTATACCTTGGTTTACCTATAAGACCTATAAGAAAAAAAGAATAATACGCAATTCCACTTATCCATATTTAGCACAAGCAGGGCAGCAAACTTGGTTTATTGGTTTCTGAAACATCTAAGTATTTTAACAGTGAAATGGATTTTCAGAAGGAAAATTGTAACAAAAACTATGATGAAAATCCTTTAATAGCTCAGATACTTTAATTTAAAGCACTAAAACATATTCAGTTTCCCCATGAGTAATGTGTCTGTCCCAAAACTGTTGTAAAACTTATGGGTTGAGGTTGTAGGTTGTATGGGTTGTAGCACTGCTACAACATACAGATTACATGAATAAGTGACTTCTAAGAAAACAGTTGGTAGGGAAAGACATGTTTGCACAATCCAACTGATAACCAGCTTCACACACAACTCCCTATTAGGACATCATGCAGGCAACAGCATTCTTACCTGATGCACAGACACTGTAGATATTGGAAGCTAAACAGTTAAAAGTCTCACCTGTCATCTGTGCCTTTTAGCACCCTTTTGAAGTTTGTTCACATTTTTTTTTCTTTTATAGGCTTATACAAACGTTGTGCATGTATTATCACTACTCCTGAACAAACAGCATCAATAGCTGCTGTGAAACAGTTTGAGTCAGTGTACCCACTATTCCTGCGATATATATATATATATATATATATATATATATATATATATATACAGAAGCATTGCCAGCAAAATCATGTGTCTAGTGAAGGCCAATAGGAATTGATGGACATTTATTGTGTTTAATGTATAACTGTGATGATTTAGCCAAAGGTGACCATTGTATATATTTTTTTACATTTTGGAATCTGTGAACCTCTTCTAATCATAAGATGTAAATAAAGTTCCATGGAATTTTACATCACATACTCCAGGGGGCTGTGGGCTGCTCCTAATTTTACATGCCTGATATCCTAGAAAATAGATCTCACACATGGGCAGCAAGATTGGCACTCTTTTTTTAAAACTTCAGTAGGATACGTCACCTGATCTCATGCAGTTTGAGTTTGGATGATGTGATTATAACCCGGAAGAAGAACGAAGATGGCCGCACCCACTGTTCCATCCGTCCGAAAGGATAAGAGAAGGTAGGATGTCATAGGACCAACTAGACTTGGTTCGCAGAGGGATCAATGGCTTTTCACTACTAAACGTAAGTGGTATTTTTTTGGGTGAAAGTTTCACTTTAATGGACATACCGTATTTTTTGCCGTGTAAGAGGCACTTTTTCTTCCCCAAAACTAGGGGGAAAAAGTTGGTGCGTCTTATACGACAAATACCGTGTTATAAAATAATTAAAATAAGATACTCACCCGATACCCGATCCTGCGTGTGTCTCCTAATAATCTTTCAGAATCTTTTTTTCTAGATTTTCCTCCTTTAAAATTGGGTGCGTCTTATATTCCGGAGCGTCTTATACGGCGAAAAATATGGTAAGTATAAAAAATACATAATGCTGCAGCAACTGTATGTTTACATTAGTGAAAAGTGAAGTGAATTTGGGGAATTTTGAAACCCAACAGCCAGGCACTCCAAAACTTAATCAGACAATCTGCCTAAATTGAATGAATTTATGACACAAGTACAAGGAGGCATTTTTAAGATCAAAATAGGCTAGCGAACATTTTTTAAAAATGCATAACACACCTGCAGGTGATAGTTACCTTTTGCTTTCTTCATTGTCTTCACAGAAGCTTGATTCATCTTTGCATTTGCTACTGAAGTATCAAATACAAATCCTTTTTAAAAGTTTAAAGTAAACAGCAGTATGGTGTTTAAATGACTATCCAAACTGCCAAAGCCTGCCAGAATGTTAATGAAGAAGAATTATTGATTCATTTGTGGTACAGAAAGTTCTTCATCTTGTAAATTACAACCTTGCTTGAAAAGCAAGATCTTGAGTTTTCTTTTAACACTGAAAAAGCCGGTACTTAGATTTCCAAGTTTCCCTGGCATAATAAATGAGCAATGTTATGAAGAATCCTCCTCCTTTTAATTAGTCTGGAGCTTACACAGGTGTACTGGCCAGGGTGGCCACAACTGTATGTAAATTTTAAAGGGGAAATGACAAATACAAGAAATTCCTTGGGAATATTTTTAGGAACTTGATAAGAAAGGATGCAGGGGTTCTGCACCATTATTCAAAAGCAAAACATTTATTTTTTATTGTAATAAAATAACTGAAAACCCACTTTCACATTCACTCCTCACAGTGTAGAAAAGAAGAATACAATAAACAAATTATATGTGTATATATATATATATATATATATATATATATATATATATATATATATATATATATATATATATATATATATATATATATATATATATATATATAGTATATATATAAATATATATATATATATAAATTTACATATCATACCTTTTAACCCCCCTCCCCCCATAACATTTTCTGTACCTGTTGGACCAGCAAGTAGAATAACATTTTGAGGTATATTTGTAAAACAGTACATGTGACATTCAACATACCTTCCCTGCAGGTGTATCTTCCATCCAAACCAACAAATGCTCGTGTCCATTAAACATCACATATTACATCATCAAGCATGTTCATTATGACATGAAACCGAAAAAAGCATATTTTTCAAACACCATTTTTGTCAAAAAACATACACATTTTACATGCAATGAAAAAATAATGAAATAATCACTTGAATGTACTAATTATTTACATTTCTTTTGTTCAAAGAAAATAATTTATTGTTACTCTATGACATTTTTTTTTTCAATAAAACATTTGAAAATTATTTGGGTTAGCGGTTAAGGCAAAAAGTTACTCTTATAGCTTTTCCTGGAGTGTTCAGTGTTAGGACAATCCCGCCGGATGCTCCAACAATAGTCAGCCATCATATGTACATCCCATCTACCCTGATACCATCCATCCATGACCTTCAAATCTTGATGGAATCAATCACCTTGCTCATCACTGACTGCACCAAGGAAAAGTTAGAAAGATGGCTATGCAGAAAATGCACCTTGATGCTCATATTGCAACCAAGCATTTTGTAGTTCCCCAAGAGTTTCTGGACAATTTCTGTGTAATTCTTTGATTGCGTGTTTCCAAGCAAGTCCTTGACAATGGCTTTGAATGATAGGCAAGCATTTTTTTCGACTTCTAACATTGTCCTGATAAAATGTTCATCTTTGATGAGCTGCCAAATCTGTGGACCATCAAACACACCGGCCTTTATTTTTTCAAATGACAGACTAGGAAAAGCCAAAATAGGGGACTTGAAACAGTCTCCTTCAATTGGCAAAGATTCACCAAACTGCTTATGCCCTCATGCACAGATAACAGTGATACTTGGTATATCCACGTTGCTGACCAAGAAGGAAGCATATGATTTTAGGGTCAACACAGATGACCCAATTGCCAATTGGTCCAAAAGAGAAACTGAATGGCCAATTTGGACTGACCCAAATATACTGCCATTGTGAAGGAGGATACACTTTAGGCTCAGCTTTGAGCTATCGATAAATTACGACGAGAAATAACAGAGCCAGCCATGATCTTAAAGGAAAGGAAATACGCGTGTAAGTAGAAAAATAAATTTTGCTTATTCACTACGTAGAGCAGCGCACAGTCTCTGACCACACTGTCCTGCGTGTAAATGAATAGTCAATAGCAGAAATGTAAGTAGGGTTTTTTTCAGGTATTCCAAATAATAATAGAATTGAATTCTAATTATTGCCAAGCCTTGTTTCGTATGATTTTAAAGAAAGGATAGAGAAGTGAGTAGGCATTTTAGGGCAAATAAAAATATAAACATTTATTGGTCAAGGATTATAGTGGTCCTATTGCTAACATAGAACTGCTATTCTGAGAGATTATCAAACCATAAACAAAAAATTTAGCAGTGTTTATACTATGTGAAAGGTGATCTAAACTCTAAACTTGTCTCAAGCTTCCGACCGGTATCGCCAGTAAGGCTTCTTCAGGGGAATGTTGAAATCACAGAAATGGAGAAACATTAACAATAGCTGACAAATACAAGAAAATAAAATAGTGTGAATATGTATAGGGTGTCAAAGATCATTGAAAAATTCCATACAATATTGAAAAAAGTATCAGTTTGATAAGGTAAGTATATTATACAACTAGGATACATAACTACTAAAAGAAGATTTATGTAATATATGAAAATGTACTTACTTAAAAGACTGTGGGCGAATGATAATTCTCAGCAGTATTGGTTACTTGAATGAGTCTGCGTACTGGTTGGTATGATGGTGTGGGTTGAAGGTAGTTAGGAGAAGATAGCTTAGAAGGTATAAGATGGATAATGAATAACTAATATAGGATAAGGTGGGGTCCCAAATGTTAATACTTTATAATTCTAATTATCAAAAGGGTGTACTTACTTTCTCAATTAAAAAACTGGTCAAAATCAGGTACAATTACACTTGATAGGTTGATAAAAAGGGTATGACTAAAGGGTATGAATGAAGGAGATTGGTTTTAGTGACTATTTCAATCCATAAATTACATTGCAGCAAATAATGGGTTAATTGGATATACCTTGAATATTTTATAAATATGTTAATTAAAGTGGTGTGTTAGGCAGAAATGGCAGTTGCATAATGGCCCAGGGAAGGAGGGACCCTGGTAGTTATAATTATATGATTAGAAGTTTAATTAAAGGGATTATTGGGATAATCAATTGAATATAAATAAAAAAGAGCATGAATACTCACATAGACAGAAACATGTTGCATTCACATGCTGAATTTCAACATAACAATGGAATCTTAACTGTCTCCTAATTTGTATCAGTGTGTCCAAGTTAAATAGAAACTGTGTAAACAAGAGTTAAGGTCAGGAATTAGGGGCAATATTGTCCTACAATCTATTTCCTTAAAGGATTGATTATTACTTACATGTAATTTGTTGGTGTCAGTGGTGGATTAAAATAACCCTTTTCCCTCTGTTTGGAGCAGACAGAAAGAGAAAGGTGGACTTTCAATTTACATAAGCATTTGACAAGTAATTAACATAAAAGATATAAAATGTAACACTTACATGAATGGTTGGTGGTTTGGGGTAAGATAAAGGGCGAGATGCCGGCAGCCAGTCTCAGAAAGGACTGCAGCTATCGCATCTGGTCCTTAAATGATGTGAGCTTGATAGTGCTGTGTATGCAAGATCACACTGACTCATTTGTGATGATCGCGTGATCATTTGTGTAAATAAATAGCCTATACAAATCCATGTTACACTAATCGCATTATTATAAGTGGTAGAGAAAAAACCTGACATGATAGAAAGAGACTAACTGCATTTTCAGAATCAGTATAGCTATTTTAGTGTAAATAAGCTTAAAAATGTGTTCAAAATTGTTCTTCAGTGTTTTTTATATAAATAATAATAATACTTGACCCTGTACAGAACCTATATAAATAATAGGTAATAAGTATATATCAACATAAATAACATGAACACTAGGGATGAGCGAGAAGGCCTCTGACAGTCTCGCGAAAATTTCCTCGAACTTCCAATGGGTCCGCGACATTTCGGCAAACCTATTTTGTGAATTCCATTGGGTAAATTCAATGGGCCGAATTTAACCATTAATAGCAAAGCCCCTATACATGTTAACAGTGGCAACAAGGGAAAAATACAAAAGTTCCAAAAGACCTTGTGGTTTTTCCAGAAAATGGCAGGTAAAGTGACAGCAGGCAAATTGGATTTTTGCGTGATGGACAGCGTACAGAAGGCAGCATAAACATTAGGACATTGAGAAAGGGTGGTGATATATGTGAACTCAACCCAGTAGCAGCAGTCTCTGTTGTCAAAACAGCAGTAGCCTGCATTGCTAGCTGGCATCATGACCTGAATGACGTGTTAGGAATACTACCCATAAAGTTGTGGACAAGTAGCGCGGTGACATTGGGCAAAAAGATGGAGGACCAGAGATGGAGCGTGGGTCAGGGTGAGCAGTAGCATTGTGTGGCCTCTGGTCAGCAGGGAGACTGCATTATTAAGTGCCATGGAGAGCTGGTTGTAGTGCAACGTCAATGCCACCCAGAAATGTGTAAAACAAATTTTGTGAATGGAGTACCGACAGGCGGCAGGAACAGGAGGCGGTGGGCCCTGAGACGGAGCGTGGACAGCGTTGGTAACTGGCATATAGAGATAGGTGTAGTGCATCATTTATGCCACCAAGAAGTATGTAATACAATTCTAGTGAATGGAGTACTGACAGGTGGCAACAGCAGAAGGAGGAGACGGTGGGCCCTGAGAAGGAGCGGGGACCGCATTGGTAACTGGCATCTAGAGCTGGGTGTAGTCCATCGTCAGAAATATACCTGTACCAAACGGTCTTCTTTGGTAAATAGGAACAGGTATCAGACACTAAAATATCTGTATTTATTTTATAGTAGGACAGAAATTTCACTGTACCAAACGGTCTTCTTTGGTAAATAGGAACAGGTATCAAACACTAAAATATCTGTACTGGGGCTCTACAATGTTTGCAATCCTGCCTAACTCACACAGCTGAAGCTACAGAAGGCTGACATTTATTTGCAATAATTTCATTACCATTTCTTTATGGAGTCTACTTCTGGTGAATGTTTTCTGAGCTGAATTATTGGGAAGACTATCAAAATTACAACCGTTAATGGACGATTTTAAGGAGTTTTACTTGGTGTTTATGCAGATCAAACTGTTCTGATTAAAGTCAAGAATTTGAAGTCTGGTGAAGCTATGCGAAATGTTCTAAATGTGGAACCAGTAGAAGACTCAAGAGGCCAAGAGGTTGAAAGAGAGACAATAGAAGAAAGATTCTGCATCTCCAGCACTAAAAGGTCTTGAGCTTGGGAGCTTCTGGCCTGGACATTTGTCCCTAAGGGAAACTGTGTTGGCTGCAGGTGGGCACAAGAAATCATGTTTACCTCTTTGACATCCTCACCATGGAACCAGGGGTCTTTAAAAATGGTATCCAAGTGGTGCTTGAAGACAAAGGCATCCTAAAGGTCACCCACGACTATCGTTGGCTAGAAGATATTTTGTCCCACCAATATGGTTTGTTTTTAAATAATGTTTTTGATATACAGGTGGGTGATATATACTTGTTTTCCATGGAGACTGGTGGTTGTCTTCCTCATCGAACATCCACTGTGAAGGAATGTTTGACTCGGTATCTAAATATGCCGTCTGCACAAGTACATTTCTTGAATATCAAACAAACATTCATGGAGTAAAATCCTAATATGTGTTCTGACCATCCCTTGTCTGCTACTTTGCTGAAAGTGTTGGCTCTGGAAGTATCGTAACTTCTAGATTTGTGTCAAGCTATGTTGGATGGCATGCTCGCTGACTTTACATTGTTAGTTGACAGCTATCTTAACCCCCCTAGCGTTCTAATTCTGTCACTGGGCCTGTAATTCTTAGGATTAACTTCCGGGGATGATTATTATATTTATTTATTATATTATAATCATAAATTATAATATAATACATAATTATAAATAATAATTTTTTTAAAAAATGAAATAATAGACAACAATGTAATCTTAAAACAAAATATAAAATTAAAAATTTACTTTTATTTTTTTTCATGTTGTGTGGTGTTTTTACACTGTGAAACCATTTAAAAGCAGATTACACTGTAATCTGCTTTTAAATTTTCCTCCCAGACCCACCCCCCAAACCATCCTCCGGGGTGATGTGAGTGGGGATTTCCCGTCTGTCTCACACAGACGCTGGAGCCAAAGAGATGCAAAGCACAATGTAGGACTTTTTAGATAGAAGTCATGATCCCTAAATAATCAATCAAATGCACGTACGCTCGACGCGCATACGTACTCGCAGGTCAGCGAGCTCTATTAGCGCAAGTCGGGCCCGAGTTTGATTGAACTTGCCAAAGATCTCGAATATGCCAATTAAGGCGATTAATTTTTTGCTTCGCGATTCAGGGGTAGATGTTAACCCTAATGGTGAGGTGATAGCAATTGATTAGCGCACACCTGCGCCCTGTTCTGTGCCCATCTCAAGTCCATTTTACAGGTTTACAGTTTGAATCTTTAATGCTTGATGTTTTTTTGTGTAAGTGCAAATTTTTATGTTACATTTCACTCAATAACAAACTTGCTTCATTTATAGTTACATTTGTTGCACTTCTTGTTACTTTTTCTTTTGATTGCAACACTGCAAACTAATTTCTATCAATCAAGTAAATTTGCTTGGATGGTATGCATTGATGGGATTTTTTGTAATCCTCATGATTGTTAGTTTCATCTGTTGCTGCAAAGTTTTTGTGCCTGGTTTGTAATGCCAATTTCTGTAGTTTATCAATACTTCAGCAATGTGTTGTCATTTTTACACAAGTATTGAGTACAAATGTCTGCATGGTTTCCACACCAAACTCCTACTTGACCCCCCTCGTTGCTTTTGTCTCATTGTCACATATTGGTATTTGAATGTATTATGTACATAGTCCTTTTCTGAATAAATTGTCATGATTTTAATTCTTTTTTTTTTTTTTGTATGTTGTTTTTTTAATAGTCTGACATTTGCACTCATGTTGATTTGTCCCCACACAACTCCTGTGTTCATTTGTAGTTGTGTTAATGATTTGTTGTCATTGTGCTGTGCTGCCTGATCTTGTATACAAACACAATTCCACTTGCTGTCCGAACAGGTTGTCATTTAGTTGTCCAGCTGAGTTGCATACTCATTCTAACACACCTGATGGTAATGGAAGAAGGTCCAGGTCCAGGTTGACAAGCACAACATCAAACCACATTGATTGCCAAGCTGACAAGCAGGGTCAGGCACTCTTAGAAATGAACAGATGTTGTGTTGTTGCTTAACTTAATGCTGATAAATAGTGGAGTGTATGCATTATTTAGGTGTTTACACAAAACAAATAGTACTAGTATTTCAAACTTCCAAGGCCAAATCAACTTTGTGCCAAACTTTTTCTTGCTTTTCCATCCCTTCAGGGTGTTTTTACAGATTTGAATGGCATTTTAGATCTTGGCCCACTATAAATTTTGACTTACTCACGTCAGCTTGGTAGTGAAAGCACATAAAGGTGGATTCCTTCTTTTAACCAGAAGCAATATCATCCATGATCATTGCTTGTGGCCAAGCCCATGATATCAGAAATCATAGGAACAAATAGGCAATCTTTTCAATGTGAAGCAATAGGGTCCAAAAAACACACCTTGCATATTTCTTCTTATCATTTCTCTTTTCTGTGTATATGGACACACATCTAAATGCATATTTACATGTTTTGCTTCATGTGCACTAATGTCTATACATACATGAGTGCATATGAAGCAAAACAAGCAATATATACAAATAAAATACAAACTTACCTTAATGAGGACGGGGCGTGGCCGGAAGCGGAAGCGAATGGTCGCTTTAGCTTGAGGCTCTGTAGCGTGGTTGAGCACCGGAATAATTAGCGACTCATACCGGCGGTTTTTTCTACTATTCCTTCCTGGTGACAGACCCGGGGATCATTACTCCACGATGGGCAAGCGGAAAACTGGATACACTCCGCTGAAACTAACGGAGTTTTTCACTGCATCGGATCAGCATGGCCAAGATGGCGCGGGGAGGCGGGCCTCGAGACACAGTAAGACTACAAACGGCTTGGACGTTCAGGCCACAGGAGAGGCAACAAAAAGAAACGAGGGGGACTCAGAGAACACCTCTCAATCCTCATCTTCACAAACAAGCCCAGCCAAAGCCAGACTGAAACTGACATATGCAGAAGATGGAGTGAATGGGGTAAGCCCTACTATATTTCCTATCTCAGAAGAAGCTGAAATCTCTGACCCTATAGGGACATTCCCTACATCTGATGGCCCCGTTTCTGATACTACGCTAAAGGAGATGCTGATATCGCTCCGTAGCTCATTACATCAAGATTTCCTTACTTTAGTGCATCAGGTTAAAACGGATGTACATAAGATAGGTGACAGAGTGGACCATATTGAACATAAGATGGGAGAATACGCGGGAGCTCACAATGACCTAGTGGACTCACTTACAGACACACAGGATACATTGCAACAAGTTCAACTGAAATTGTCTAACATGGAAGACCACTCACGGAGAAACAATATCAAGTTCAGGGGTATTCCAGAATCTATACTTCCAGCTGAATTAAGCACCTATCTATCTCAATTTATCTCAGTGTTGATTCCAGGAGCAGCCCCTTTTGAGCTTCTGATAGATAGAGCTCATAGGCTTCCGAAACCTCCGCACCTACCTGAAAAAGTATCTAGAGATGTGTTGGCGAGAATTCATTTCTTCCACATCAAAGAGCAACTTATGGCGAAATCAAGACAAGCGACTAAGCTTCCGGATCCTTACTCTAATATATCCCTCTTTTCGGATATCTCCCAAGCCACAGTACTAGCGAGGAAGAAATTTCTATCGGTTACCCAGATTTTACGTGATAACCATATTCAATATAAATGGGGTTTTCCAGTTAAGCTCATTATTTTCCGAAATGGATCCACTTTTACAGTAAAGAACCCCCAACAAGGCTGTGATTTGCTGGATAACTGGGGCCTTCATCCTCCTACCCAGTCACACATGTCCAAACCAAGCCCAAACCCGGGGCGCATGTCGCCTGAATGGAAATCAGCTTAGTCTACTTTCTCAAAACGGGATAACTATGTGATCAAAGCAATCCGGTGCAGAGGACCACGACTCATGCTCCCCAAGTGCATTTTAGATGGGCAGTATGCCACTGCCTTATGGACCCCTTAAGGTCCTCCTTTTTTATTTTTTTCTAGTTCGAGTTCCTCTCTTTGGAAATGACTCTGGTTCTGTCTACTGTTATATCTGTCACAATGGTGCTATAGATTTCGTTTTGTACAGAGTGGAAATAATGTGTACTTCTCTTCAATACAACAGGCGGCTAATTATAGGCGTATTAGTCTCCTGGGAGGCAAAAGATCTCAAAGATGGGACTTAATATCCTCTCTATTAATGCTAAAGGACTTAATAGTCCTTATAAAAGAAGAGCTGTATGGGATGAAGCCAAAAAGCAAGGCTCCAATATCCTTTGTATACAGGAAACACATTTTAAGAGAGAGAATATGCCTACCTTCTCTCATAAGGAATTTCCACACATGTTCCATGCTACATCTCCTCTAAAGAAAAAAAAAGGAGTTACAATTGCAATAAAAGCGGAGATACCCTTTTCCTTGATCCACAAAGATATTGATACAGAAGGAAGATACATCATTTTAGTGGCTAAATTTGACAATATCACCAGAACTTTGGTTGCCATATATGCCCCAAATGTTCGTTCTGTAAATTTTCTAATCCATGTCCTCAAAAGGGTGAAGAAAATTCGAAAAGGCTCACTTATTATTTGTGGAGACTTTAATTGTGTACCAGATAGTTCATTGGATACTTCTAATAGCAAGAAATATACAAGACCGACGCTGAATGCCCTGTTGAAAAAGGAGGAGCTTTTTGACGCCTGGCGATGTCTCCATTCAGTAGAGAAGGACTTTACTTTTTTATCAGCTCCTCATCAATCGTACTCCAGAATAGACCTGTTCCTTGTGGACAAATGGACGTTGCAGCAAGTATCATCTTCTTCAATTCATACTATGCCCTGGTCGGATCATGCACCTGTGTCTATGTGCTTGGCGGCGGACAATGCTTCCTCGTTTTCATTTCTTTGGCGAAACGATGCAGCATTGTTTGCACGCGACTCTACTAAAACAAAAATTCTTGAAAATTTACAGGAATATTTTTATTTAAATGAAACCCCGGAGATTACTCCATCTACATTGTGGTGTGCTCATAAGGCATATATGAGAGGGATTTTAATACAACTCGCTGCTATTGAGAAGAGAAAGAGAAGACAGGCTATAGATGGGATGCTTGAGAAAATTAGGACATTAGAAACAATCCATAAAACTAAAGTTAGTGACCAAGTATCCCGTCAACTGTTCACTCTTAGACAAAATCTTCGCTTGTTACTGATCGAGCGACAGGAAAAAATGTTTCGAAGCATTAAAACTACTTACTATGCGCAAGGTAACAGAGCCAGTAAATTATTAGCTTCTAAAATCAAAGGTAAAAGGGCAAAATATTCGCTACCCTTTTTATACCAACATAACTCAAATGTACAGCTGTTCAATCCTTTAGACATGGCTAATGCATTCCGAGATTATTATCAAGAGTTATATAATCTTAAGGATGACAATAAGTTGAGTCATCCCTCGCAGAGTTTGATAGACAAGTTTTTGCAATAAGTCAATTTACCTAAGCTTTCAGAGGAACAAAGGGATATTCTGAATGAGCCGATCTCTCCTATAGAAATTGAAAAAATTATTAAGGGGCTCCCTGGGCATAAGTCCCCGGGGATTGATGGCTTTACAGCTGAGTACTACAAATCCTTTAAAGAGATTTTGATTTCTCGCCTTGTCTCGCTTTTTAATCAGGCTATCTCAGATGGATATTTCCCTGAGGAAATGCTTAAAGCCATTATAATCACAATCCCTAAGGAGGGGAAAACTCCTACTCTTCCACAAAATTTTAGGCCTATCTCATTGTTAAATACAGATCTTAAAATATTTGCCAAATTGATTGCAGTCAGACTTCAGGAATTCCTTCCTTCATTGGTACATAGTGATCAGGTAGGATTTGTTTCGGGTAGACAGGCGTCGGAGGCAACTCGACGCATGATTAATTTGCTAACCATTGCAGAAAAATCTGGGAAACCAACAGTTTTTCTCACTTTGGACGCTGAGAAAGCGTTCGATAGAGTGCAATGGAGTTTCTTACGTGCTGTATTACTAAAGTTTGGTCTGGAAGGTCCTATTCTCTCAGCAATTATGGCATTGTATAAGTACCCCTCAGCTCAAGTATTCCTTTCCAATATGTTATCGGATCCTTTTACTATATCCAATGGCACACGCCAGGGCTGCCCTTTATCACCAACACTATTCGATCTAATTATGGAACCATTTGCGCAATCTATAAGAGATAATGGCAATATTCATGGTATACAAGTTGGTGATTCCTCACATGACATAGGGTTATTTGCGGATGATGTAATACTCTCATTAACTAACCCGCAGAGCTCCCTCTTGGCTGTATGGCAAACGATTGTAGACTTTGGTTTGGTGAGCTATTATAAAATTAATGATGCAAAATGTACTGTTCTACCAGTGAATATCTCCCCTTTTTTACAAACACAATTACAGAAGCAATTCCCATTTAAATGGGTGACATCTAGTGTTGACTATTTGGGGATCCAACTAACTTCCTCATTGTCCTCTTTAATACAAGCGAATTTTTCACATTTGATGAAAATAGTAAAGAAAGACGTAGCCAGCCTATCTAAAGTCGAACTATCCTGGTCAGGAAGAATAGCGGCATTTAAAATGTCAGTTCTACCCAATATTTTATATTTTTTTAGAACCATTCCGGTGATTCTCCCTAACTCAATAATAGTATCATTACAGAAGATTTTACAGCAATTTATATGGTGTGATAAAAGACCGCGGATATCGCGTTCACCTATGTTAAGAACAAAGAAAGTGGGAGGCATGGGAGTGCCTAATATAATGGATTACTACTTGGCCTCTTTAATGGCTCATTTGGAAGAATCTTTACGGTCTGACTTAAAGAAAAGATGGTTAGAAATAGAGACAAGGTTTATACCAACCGGTAACTATCTGGCCTTTCTCTTAGCCGATTCACGCTCCCACGTGGAGACCAAATTGGGTTTACCACCAATAGAGGCTATGAAATTTATCTGGAAGAAACTCAACCATAATAAGTGCAATAGTATACATAACGCTAAAATTCCAGTGCCATTACATTACTTTGAACTTCTAATTCCTAACCTTAAAATTCAATCCTGGTATAAATTAGGGTTTCGGAATGTATCGGATCTACCACGGTTCCATTCCTTTTTGGATATTTACAAAAGGTATCAAATCAATCACTTTCTTAGTTCTCTTCCGGATGAAGAGTTTTTGCTTCCTGAGATCCTCTGGCATAGAGTGCAGAGGCTTACACATAACAAAGGTGGTATTTCAATATATTATAATTTTTTTCAAAATAAAAATATTTGGAGTAAAACTCACACCTTTACCTCTTGGGAACAAGACTTAAAGAGCATCTTCACTCTCTCTCAATGGAAAACTGCAATCACTTATAGTTATAAGGCTTCTAAATGTACAGCACACTGGGACAATTACCAGAAAATCCTATATAGATGGTACAGAACACCATTTCGATTAGCAAAATTTGTACCAGACTACTCTCCATTGTGCTGGAGAAATTGTGGGGAAACGGGTACTTACTTACATATGTTTTGGGAATGCAGGAATCTCCGTAGTTTTTGGAATTCTATCTTTGTCCTAATTTCAAGAGTCACAGGGATCTTTACAAAGCCGAATGTAGCATTAGCACTCTTGAACTTGGGCCTGGAGAAATTCCCATTTTGTTATCGTACCATAGTCACTCATGTTCTTATTGCCGCTAGAATTGCAATAGTTACAAAATGGAATCACTTAACATCTCCTAATGTTTCTGATGTAGTACTGAAAATACATTCTAATTACTATTATGAACGTGCATTAGCATATAGCAACTTTCAAGCCTATAGGTTTCACTCACATTGGAAAGTGTGGGAAAATTTTTTACCTACCAACCATCCACAAAGCCTAAATATTGGTTAGTACCATACATTCTACAAAGCTGTCTGTTAATAACATTGTGGCCCATTGTGCTTAATTAGTTTATTTTCCTTTTCTTAACTGTATTTTCTAAATGTTTTTCAGAAGATATCTGGCACATTGTTTTGTTATAATACCTGATTCGTTATTGTATTTTTTTTTTTTTTTTTGGTAACATTTTTCTCTTCTCTATTTTGTCTTCTGTTGTAATGTCTTATTAAAAAACAAAATTCTTCAATAAAAATTATATTAAAAAAAAAAAAAATATTTATGCAAGACAAACACTGAAAAGTGGTAATAAAGGCAGAATTTTGCACTCAAACAATATGGCCACAAACACAATAACATAGCATTAACATTGACTTCAAAATTGCAAAATAGACATTAAAACATTCAAAGTAAATTCAAAGTAATTGTGCTAAAGGGTAAGCAAAATATCAAATGCAGCAACATAGATTAATTAGGATAACACACAAAAGGGAAAGGGAAAGGGAAGGAAAGGGAAAAAAAAAGGAAAAATCAAGTTAAACCACACCCTTATATATGCTCAAATTTAAGTGCACAGGTGATAGAAATTCACTTGCAATTAGCACTTGCGCATTCTGTCAAAATTGGCTGTTTGTTTTCTTTGTAATTGGACATTTCATAATAATTGATTGATATGATTCTTTAGATTTCTACACCAGTAAACAGATATTCTATTATTTAAAAAAATAAAATAAAGTTGGGGAGGATTTATTGTTAAAAGTATTTTCTATATGTGTGTATGTATGTATATATATATATATATATATATATATTTAGATACATATATAATTATATACTACAATAATTATAAATAAATATTATATATTATTTTTTTATTAATATTATAATAACTATAGTATTTACAATTATATATATATTTAAATGTATGTATGTGTGACTTGAGGGAAAATCTAGTCCGATGGCAAAGCCGAGGTTTTGCTTGCGGAAAGTAGCAAGATTTATCCCCAGGCGGCTCCTCTGATCAGGCATCATAAGCACTTAGATAGGCGCCTATGTAGAGGAGCTGAACTCAGTTAACTCTTGCCCAACAGTAAAGAAATAGGTCATTAAAAAATATGCTTTTTTCTTAGCGCATATAGATGTTATAAACATTTGAACAGCACAAACATTTTTTTAGGCCTAAGGATAATATGTGTGCCATTAGAAAGAATGCTTTTTTAGGGGAACAGTGACTTTAAATGCAAGCTCGCCAGCGTCAAACTGCCATTGATGCTCGGCTCCAGCAGCGAGATCATTTCTCTTATTAAATTTTGTGCGAATACACCAGCGCCTGAAATTTAGTTGATGAATTGAGTGAAGGCTTCCGATTTGGATCACGAATACGAATGCGCTAGCGAGCCTCCGATTTTGCTTGGTGAATCAGGGCCTAGATCTCTAAATGGGTCATTTCTAAAATAAGATTGGTTCTAGGAGACGCCTTAGCCCATACACACTTTCTCCTCTTTGTTTTGAGAACCACAGAACAATATATTATTTGGTTCTCTCATGTATCAGCTTACTGGTAGGATTCATAACAAATAATTAACATTTAAAAGGAAGAGAACTACTCTAATAATGATACAGCTGTATGTATGCCTAAATACTTCAGAAAGTTTTGGGTAGAGTTTATTTGTTGTTTTTTTTATTGGTACATTTTTATGTGGGGAAAATTAAGCACAACACAACTCAATGTGCTTCTATTTTTGGTTTTCAGCATAGTCTGTTAAAATGTATCATTGTAAAAATTATAGGTACTTTGGTTTGTTTAATACAACTGTTTGAAATATTGGGCATTTTGTACATTACTGTACATTTGTCTATTTCAAAATAAATGACTAATGTAGTTTTAAAAAATCTGTAGTTTAAATATATTTATTTAAACGTAGGCCAGAAATTTCAGTGTACCAAACGGACTTCTTTGGTAAAGAAGAACAGGTATCAAACACTGAAATATCTGTATTTATTTTACAGTAGGCCAGAAATCTAACTGTACCAAACGGTCTTCTTTGGTAAATAGGAACTGCAATTGATTTTATTTAGCTTTAGTGAATGTACAGTGTGAAAAAAAGATGACTAATAGTGTCTTCACTAATACACAATATAGATTACACTAAATGTGCTAACTGCTGACAATTTTACAAAACTGACTAGCTATGTGTGGTACTACAAGTAGCAGCAACCACAATCGTACCTTCAGTGCATGTGCAGTCAGTGAACAGCACCTAATTGAAATTAGTGAAATTCGAACAATATAACTTGCACTAAATGAGCTGACTGCTGACAATTTACCAAAACTCACTAGCTCATAGCTCATATAAAAGAAAATGCCCTATAAAACACTGAACTATGCAGCTAACAATGAACTAAGAAGACTCCTACACTGTCCCTGTCACACTACAAGCGTCTATCCTCTACACAATTGCCATCTAGAGCTGGGTGTAGTGCATCATCAATGCCACACAGAAGTAATACAATTTTTGTCAATGGAGCACTGACAGGTGGCAGCAGCAACAGCGGGAGGAGGAGGGGGTGGGCCCTGAGACAGAGCCGGACTGCGTTGGTAACTGGCATCTAGAGCTGGGTGTAGTCCATCGTCAATGCCACCCAGAAGTGTGTAATACAAATACCTAAAGTTGGTGTGATTTAAAGTAGAAGGGCCAGACCAAGATGTTTTGTGCGTCAGCACTGTTGCTGTGGCCTGTGGTGCTGGA
Organism: Pyxicephalus adspersus; assembly: GCF_032062135.1. Taxonomy (NCBI): domain Eukaryota; kingdom Metazoa; phylum Chordata; class Amphibia; order Anura; family Pyxicephalidae; genus Pyxicephalus; species Pyxicephalus adspersus. The sequence continues at coordinate 40,744,081 of NC_092871.1, forward strand.
AGCTTTAGGATGGGAGACGATATTGCTAGTTTGCATCATGAAGTGGATGACATGAATGCCAGCCCTCAATCTTACAATACTTAGCAGAAAAATTAGGCAAAAGCAATGGTACCTATCAGTGTAGCAGTACTGGAGGTTTTCATCTGCAGTTTGTTGGCCTCCCGGAAGCAAAAGAAATGTAAAAAGTACATTGCTGGCTGGCAGAATGGCAAGCATGACATTGGTGATGAATGCCACCTCTGGACGTTGAGATAAGTGGCAGAAAAATTCAAGCGAGGCAGGCTCAGCTGACAGGGTGTTGGTAATAGGTAGTGCTGGTCGAATAGCTCACTATTCGATTCGTCAGCTATTCGCTCGCATAGAGCAAAATTATTCAGGTGGTTGAATGTCAAAGTCGAACACCAATAAAGTCAATAGGAAAAGTTTGGGTTTTTTCAGCACTGTGTAGAGCTTCTACAGCTTCCAAACAGATGTAAAAAGATACATTATAAAATGATACATAAAAAGATACATTGTAAAAAGATACATAAAAAGATACAGTATAAAAAGATACGTAACACTATTACATACCCCTGTACTTCACATGAAGATTAAAGAGCAACTGTCACATCAATATTAGGCTAAAGCTAGGTACACACTTCCAATAATTATTGTTAGAAAACGAACGATTACGACCGATCAACGATTATGCACAGTTATACTTGAACAATCATATTGTGCACAATTCTGTACATGCTGTAACAATAGGATCGTTCAAATATAATCCAGCAACAGTGTCCACACACTAGATACAATAGTTTGAATGATGCAGGGAGGGACATGTAAAGGAGAAAGTGTACCGCAGAAACATGCACGATCACTGAACGACCGTACACACGATAGATAGTGAAAGATTGTCCGCCAATCAGATCCACCGTGGCGGTTGTTCATTTCCAACGACAATCCTCGCTCGTCCGCGTCCTTGGTCACTTTTTTTTGGCCAATCGGTTGTTCATCGATCGTTGGACGGTCGTTTCTAATGATAATTATTGGACATGTGTATGCAGCTTTAGTCTAAACGGACTGTTTCCCAAGAGTTTAACCTGAGGCTTTTTGAAGCCCATGTTTGAAGTCTCCATGCATTCCCATGGGCTAATCTACACCAGGACGTCTCCTTCAGGCACGGTTTTTAGCGTTATCTTAAACGTTGCTTGCAACATTTAAAAAATTAAAACGCTGGATAAACGGGGGAAAATGCTTCCATTGAACTCAATAGAGGCTTTTTCAAGAGTTTTTAAGCTTTAATGAAAGCTTCTATTGAAAACAATGGGGACTTTTAAAAACATTTTTAGCAAGACTTTGGAATCTGGAAGCCCCCTTTAATAAGGAGACTCCAAGATCTCCACCGCCCCACCCTGGGGAATGAGTACAGGGGTACATAAAACCCCTTACTCATTCCCTGAAAGGGTTAAAATATAAGTAAAAAATAGGACAAGGCTTTAATGTTAAATTATTTTATTAATGTGTGTGTGTTTGTAAACTTTTTTTTACAGGTTATCCCAATGACAGGAGGATTTCCAGGGTTGCAATGAACACAGCCCTGGAAAACCTCCTGACAGTGAGGGATTGCAGGGCACTAGGGGTTAAATGAGGACAAGCCTCTCCATTCACCCCTAGTGCTCTGGCTGAGGTTTTATATCTCTCAGCCATTCAGCACTAGAAATGAATGGGGAGACTTGTGCCCATTCATCCCTAGTGCTCTGTGATTGGCTGAGAAATAGGAAATCCTGATGACAGCTCAAGCATCATCAGGATTTCCCTTTCCTCAGCCAATCAGGGAGCAGAGCAGTCAGCAGAACTTTACTATGCTGACGGCTCTGCTCCCCTGATCACTCCCACAGCCCTAGAGGAGCTGTGACATGTATTACTGATACAGAACATGTCACAGCTCCTCTAGGTCTGCCAGAGTAATCAGGAGAGCAGAGCTGTCAGCATAGTAAAGCTCCGCTGATTGCTCCGATTCCCTGATTGGCTCAGGAAATGGAAATCCTGATGATGCTTGAGCTGTCATCAGGGTTTCCTATTTCCCAGCCAATCACAGAGCAGTAGAGGTGATGAATGGAGATACAAATCTCCATTCAACCTCTATTGCCCTGGTATTGCCTGCGGTTACAGCTAATTGAAGGCATGTCCTTTCAATTAGCTGTAACCACAAAGTTCCCACGGTCCAGGAATCCCACAATGACATTATGATTCATAATGTCATTGTTGGATAACCTGTAAAAAATAAAAAAAAAAGTTAAAAATAAAACACATACATTTAAGAATATTTTTTTTTTTTTTTAAACTTTTTTTTCCCGAATTTTAGCTGTCTAATCCTGTGTTTTTCGGGTCAGGTCTATCCGAATTCGAACAGCCATATTCGGGTCGAATATAAGGACAACCCGAATTCGAACATCAACACTAGTAATAGGCAGCCACAGACTCAGCACTGGAGCAGTGTGGGTTCACAGAGCCAGCTTGGTTTGCAGGTGAGTTCTTGTGTTAGTCAACCAGTGACATCTGCAGTGGGATTATGATAGTTGTTATTAACCCACCTTTCATTCATTTTTAAAACGATGATGCGATTGACATTTTCCGGCAACAGTCGTGATCGGTTGTCCGACCACACCGCCAGCGGCACTGAAGGTTTTTTCGGACAGAACACTGGATGCCAGAAATGAAAGAAGCTTGATTACTTACTGTGCCAACTACGGGCAGATTTCAAGCCTGTTGAACCAAAAATGAACGACATTACTACTTTCAGGACAGGCATCCTCCTCATAACTGCTGTCGTCAACACCACCACCACCAGCCAGAAAAGAGCCAACGTAATCATGCACCATGCGCTTCATCTTTTCTCGATGGTTAGGCCCCTGCACTTTATTTGTTTGAGGTGGCCACATCAGGTTTCGCCAGGCATTCAGAAAATCCCCCCTGCCTTGGCCTAGACATTTGGATGACTGCAGCCTGCTGCCACTACTGCTGATTCTGCCACTACAGGAGGATACGGTGGGGGCAGTGTCTGCCTGAGCTCCCTGTGTGGAATGTGGTGCGCCGAACTCCTCACACAGCTGGTGGCGAACATGGCTGCAGATGGAGCGAGCCTGTCTCAGCAAGTCCAACAGTCCTGGGTACGTGCGGATCAGTGGAGGAACTTCTGCACCACCAGGTTCAGTACGTGCACAAAGCAGGGCACATGTGTTATGCGGCCCATGCGCAGCACCGCCACAAGTTTGGCCCCGTTGTCGCACACTTCGTTGCCTTTTGTGAGCCGTAATGGCGTCAGCCAAGCCTCAACCTCTCTGTGCAAATCGGACAGGAATTCTCTGGTGGTGTGACTTTTCTCCCCCATGGAGACCAGTTTCTGCACTGCCTGGCAACGCGTGTGCTTGAGGGAGCCATAGTGGCATGCCTGCTTAACCACAGTGTCCTCCGCTGCTGGCCTTTAAGAAGGAGTGTCGAAAAGAGAGGGGTTGACGGTAGAAGGAATGCAGGAGGAGGAGAGAGAGGACTGGGGTTACCCGTGCTTTCCCACCACACACCTCGGTGGGGGTACCAGGTCAGATGCTGCAATGCCTCTTGCAGACTACCTACCGCCCACTGAGCTATTCAAGGCCACCCAGTGAGCGTCGAAGGACAGGTAGCGTTCCACTCCGTGCCTGGTTGTCCAGCTGTCCATGATGAAATGGATTTGGCTATACACAGAGAATGCCAATTGCCCGAGAGGAGTTTTTCATTAAATGTGCGTTCAAACTGGGTACAGCTGTGCGGGAGAAGTAATGCCTGCTTGGTATATTCCACCGCTCAGCATAGGCCATCAGGTCACGGAAGGGAGCCAAGTCCACAATGCTGTATGGCAGTAGCTGCAAGGCCAATAGTTTGGCTAGACGTGAGTTGAATTCAATGACAAAATGCAGCCACTGATCCAGAAGCCTCGCCCAGCAAGTGCTGATCACGCTCTCCAAGGGTCTCAAAGTCTGCCTCCTGTTTTGAAATTCACACTGACAAAAATCCTCAGGTTGTTCATCATGCAACAAGGGAGAGTCATCGGGAGCCTAAGTCCTGCCTGTCTTTGCTCCTGTCATGGCTGTGTTGGTTGCTGCTGCTTCTGCAGAAAAAGAGCCTGCTGCACTTGAGGCCCCTAAGACTCAGTCCACAATACTCTCCACATGACGTGGCTGTATGATTGTATTCCACCCTCTCAGTACATCTACCAGCGTACTGGTGCTCCGCACACATCTCAGACCTGTTTGACAACTTGTGCTGCTGCCTCCAATAGTTTGCTGCTGCTGTCCTACAGTGGTGGACTCCCAGGGAGTATGTCCCCTGCCAGATGCGGCAGGTCGCCCATCGCCACGCCTAGCGTCTACTACTTATCTTTTACTTATTCGGGCAAAAATCCACCTGTACCAAACAGTTTCTTTGGTTAATAGCAAGTGGTATCCAATACTGAAATATCTGTATTTTTTATAGTAGGACAGAAATTTTTCTGTACCATATGGGCTTCTTTGGTAAACAGCAAGAGGTTATCAAACACTGAAATATCTGTATTTTTTATAGCAGGCCAGAAATTGTTCTGAACCAAATGGTCTTCTTTGGTAAAAAACAAGAGGTATCAAACACTGAAATATGTGAATTTTTTTTATAGTAGGACAGTATGGACAGGAAAGTATGTTAGAAAGCTTGTAAGACAAACTTTTGAATACTTTTATGCAAGGAAACTTTGTTTTATTATTTTTTTTATGTGTCTGTCATTTCTCAAATGAACTGATATATTGCCCCTGATTTATGAAAGCTCTCCAAGGCTGGAGAGAATAAACTTTCAGAAGTGAACTAGGTGATCCAGAAAACATGGAATGGATTTTTAAAAATCATTTGCTATTTGCTAGGTTTGGTGGATCACCCTATTTCAGGTTTGCTGGATCACCCAGCTTCACTGATAAAAGTTTATTCTCTCCAGCCTTGGAGAGCTTTCATAAATCAGGGTCATTGTATGTATTGCTATAAATAATTGAAGGCTCAAGATATCCACTGAGGAGCTCTTGGAGCAAAATGCGTCGGGATTAGAGGCAAAAAACCGCAAAAGCCCTTCATGACTGTATACCATACTTTTAGTATAGGCATACCATTATGAATCTAAGTTAGGATCATTGTGTTTAGCCTAGGTATCAGCATTGCAGACCTATTTTAAACCTAGATAAAAACCTAATGGTAATATATACTATTGTTTTGTATTCACTTTGCCATAAAGCCTGTCTTTTTTCTGTCCTCTTCAGTTTGATTTACATAATTACAGGCCAGGCAAATTGAACACTTTAATTCCCTAAAAACTGACATTTCTAGTGGTTACCACTATCTTATAATAATAAATTATTGGTTGTACAAATACAAAAACATTTCATAATATTGGTATCCTCTAAAAAATGTTTGTGCAGCTGCCAATGAATGGAGTAAAGAATGGAAAAAAGGTAGCCTGACAGTAAACATATAGTTACGATAGATAGATAGATAGATAGATAGATAGATAGATAGATAGATAGATAGATAGATGCATAAATGTCCGGCCTTTTGTGAGAGTCCTTTGTGTTTTCATGGCATTGTAAATCATTGACTTGACAGGCATGTCTACAGAGTTGTTTAGAAGCTAATTATGAAAATCCAGCACCATACCTAATATATGACTCATGTATTCATTGTTCTGACCAAACAAACATGCTTGCATAGGACAGCTCATCATAATCATCTATTTTCTATATTGAATATTCCCTTTATAATGTAATCATAAAATCATTGTTATTATGACTGATTCAATTTGAATAGCATTCCTTGGGGACACATATTGTGCAATGAACTCAAAATGATTATGATTATGTGGCCTTTGGCAGTAGTTGGATGAAGTCAGCAAGGAAATATGGCAGAAAGCCCACAGCCATACCTAATGAGAGTCAGTACATCTGTGGCATTGACAGCGGAGAAACAATGTAAGAGTATTATATTATTCCTACTTTTTCTTTCTGCTTCCTTCTTCATTCTTTCTCCTACATTAAACCTATCACAATAAAATCCTTTCAACTTTGTATTGAGTTGACCAGACAGTTTTATGTAAAACATAAGAGCACACAGCAAAGAGATTCATCAGGAGTTTTCTCATTGGCTGCTTCTTTTAAATATAAAGTAAATCAAAGCACTGAAAAAGTATGCCTCTGAGCATGAGCAATTCAAAAGTGTTCACAATTTAACATTATTAATTTAGGGTTTTATCAGAAGGTTCTTCTCAGCTTCTGGCACTCTTTACAGCATTAAAACTTTGAAATATCAAAACTGCAGGGGAAATTTATTGCTTTTTTTCTAATTATAAATTATAGTACTTATGGTACTGTCATCATAATGTCTGCATGCCTGAATTTTGATCAAATTGCATAATATTCAAATGCTTTTATTTGATGCATTTAGAGTAAACATTTTAACCAATTTATTGAAGATGTCAAAACATTTTACTAATAACATGTAGTACATGATACAAGATTCCCAGAGCACCCTATTTAAAATATAGTTTCTAAATGACAAGACCAATATAGAAATTTAAACTTTAAGTGGGCTGAAAAAGCTGAAAAATGTTTCCAAATAAAGACTTCTAGTAATTACACCTAAGGAATTCCAAAGAGACACCTCACTATATTGAAGACGTTTATATGGATTTGGAATATTCAAATATTATATTGAAATTCAAAAGTAATTAAATAACACATAAAAAAAGTTAGTAATTGAAACATGTTTACTTATGGGAAAATATGGGAAAATAAAAAAACACAGGGGAAATAGCATGTTAAGGTGTGAAAGGTGTTAAAATGGATGCCCAATGAGGATCTCAAACATACACAACCAAGCAAAACATTGCAGGACATACAAGGTTATACACTTAGTACTTAGATAAAGGGCAAAAGCTATGCACTGTTTGTGGATAAGATTTGGTTAGCCTGAAGTCCACAGCTCATCAAACAGGCACTTCTTATTCTTTTTAGTCTGCCTGCCCATAGAATTCACCTAATAAATTGGGAGTATTGTTAAGCGTCCCTACATTCCATCAAGCCGGAAGACCAAAAATCCTTCCTCACCATATAGAAACTGGACCTAGCTGAATGGACCCATTTGCTTTTTTTCTAAAGGTTGATGATACCACAATCTAGGCATTTCTTAACCACTGTATGTCAATAAATGTAATTAATGCTTTTATTTTAGGTTATCCTAAGTATCTAAGATGAGCATTTCAACATTTCCAAGCATAGGTAAGCAAATTATATTTAAACCTAATCACTGTGTTTTTTTTTATAAAACCCTATATACTAGCATTAACATGCAAGTTCAAAAGCTGATCTTTTGAGCAGCTGTATAGGTAAATATTAATTTATGTTTTGCAGCCACGTCTAGAATGATTGCATTTTGACAGGAAATGGATGGAGGAAGGTGAAGAACAGCATCACAAAGACTGGAAGGAAAGCTACAAGGCATTTGTTTATAATATTCATCAAAAATTAATTTCATCCATAAACTTCATGTACTTTTAAAATACTGTTTGATCACAATTTGAAATATTTATTTATATATATTTTGATTTTCTTGTCTTATATCAGTTAAGAGTTAACAGCTGTGGTTTAATGATAAAATGTAATTTTCCAATGTGTGCTTTGCAAATCCTTTTTTAAATATTCTCTTATCTAAGATCTACTAGGCACTATCTAAATGAAAAATCACATCCAAAGTAGCTCACTATCTAAAAGACTGATGGAAATTCACTCATATAGATAAGGCTTAGAATCCTTAAGGCAAACCGTTGCCTAATAAAAATGACATAAATTCAGAGATTTTTTATAAAACATCCTGCTGACACAAGCACATCTGAATAATGATGACCTTTTCTAAAATGTAGGTCCCTTCGGCAGAAATAGTTTAAAAAAAATGGGCAAATATAAAGCGTATGCTCAAAATGCTTTGCATTCCAGCTCCCTGCACTGCCATTCTGTCATTGGGGGCCTGGGCATTTGCCTTTGCCCAGCTCTTTACGATCCCTGTCTTGTGACATAATATTCTAGTTAGAAATCCTGGATAATTTTTTTTTTTACTGTGTGAAGTCTGCTCCAAGGCAGTGTTTAATGATCATATAACTCCAGGGGTTTTATTTGGTAAGTTTTCTGTTATTGAGGGTATACTCAAAAGTGTTAAAGCACTTGAGAGGCAACCAGAACAATCCAAACTCTTGTCCCATTAGACGGCAATGAACACACTGCATCCACCCTTTCACATACAAAGCCTTACACTTCTATTATCCTTACACTTCTATTACCACAACACAGACTGATGTCCCCAACTAAGTGCCAGTGTCAGCAAGTCTGCCTGCACAGTCATTGTGTTTACGGTGAGCTGAGTCAATACAGGAGGATCACCTTGGTAAGTAATACTTACCAAGTATTATGTTCATGTGCAAGAGGAATACATTGACTGCACAAATCCTATTTACCGGTAGGTTTTAAAGTTTACCTTATAGAAAATGAGCATAGAAAATCAGGATATAGTTAATTTGTCTGTGCAATCAATTTTTTTTTTTTGGGAGGCGGGACCAGGCGGGAAATCTAAAATTTAAAAGTATTTTTAAATGTACTGCTTTTACATTTAAAAATACTTAGTTTTCATTCTGCCAGGGAGGTAATAAAATTAATCTTTTTTTACTTTCAATACTCAAAACCCAAAATGTGGACAGAAAAAAAAGGATTTGCAATAAATATAATGGAATAATGCCGGGGAGTCTGTCTGTCGGAGGGTGTGGCCAGGCGGGAAATTTAAAAGCAGATTACTTAGTAATCTTTTTAATGCCTCCCGGCTCCCGGCCACACTGCTGCTCGCATCCCCAGTTAGATGCGATGCACCATGCAGGACTTCTGCATGGTGCATTACATTTATCTGGTGATTTGAGTAGCAGTGTGGCCGGGATAGTAATAGTAAATTCTGGGGCTGTAATCTTTTAAATTCTTTAAAAACATGCTTTTAAATTTTTTACAGTAAAAAACACTACAAACCACATAGTAAAAGTGCAAATACATATTTTAGTGCACCAAGCATCATTGCCCAATGCCCTGATTTACATTTTGCCCACTATTAGCCTGGACCTTGATCTGACCTTTCGATGACTTATAAATCACTTTCTGAATGTATCATTTCATCACTTAGTCTTTGACCTTGATTGTTCCCGACTGATTGCTGGAGACCACATAGCATCCAAAAGGCATCTCGCCGGCGCAAGCGCCATTTTGGAGGAGTATGTAAGCAGTGATAGCGATTTGGAGTCTCTTGTGGAATCAAGCAATAGTGCTTCACCAGGAAATTTGTTATCAGACAGCGAAAGTGAACTGAGCGACGATTCTGAACCTGAGGTCAGTGCTGTGTGCACATGGTGCTCCAGTGACCTTGATGCGGACCAGACAGCACCGCCAAGATTTCCGATTACTGGCGCACCTAGGATGAAAAAAAGGCTGAATGCGACGACCCCCTGGCATACCTGTAGTTGATTTTGACCAATAAAGTTATCAAAAAAATTGTTGCAGGGACAAACAGGTAAGCCGCCCTGTGTTTGCTAACTTTTTGAAATTTTTGTCAATTGATAATTTTGCAAACATGTATGCTGCTGTTTGCTAACTTTTTGAAATTTTTTGCAAATTTTTTTTATGCAAACATGAATGCTGCTCTGTGTTTGCTAATTTTTTGAATTTTTTTGCTAATTTTTTTTTATGCAAACATGTATGCTGCTCTGTGCTTGCTAACTTTTTTAAAAAAAATTATGCAAACATGTGTACTGCTCTGTGTTTGCTAACGTTTTAATTTTTTTTATGCCAACATGTATGCTACTGTGTTTGCTAACTTTTTGAAATATTTTGCTAATTTTTTTTTTATGCAAACATATATGCTGCTCTGTGTTTGTTAACATATTACTTGCAACCTTCACCACACTATAAAAGAACATATCCTAAAATATCTTTTTCATTTTGTTTTATGCAGGTAGGCTGGACAACAAGGGTCTCCACACCTGAGGTTTGCAAGAAGCAGAAAGTGGGAACCGGTTACCAAGAATGACATTTAGCTGTTTTTGGGTTTGGTGATCCTGCAGGGAGTTGTGGGCAAACCCGTGCAGAAGTGGTACTGGTCCAAGAATAAAATGATTGCCACTCCATTCTTTTGCACAGTCATGCAAGAATACCGCTTTTCCCTCATAATGAAGTACCTGCACTACAAACTCAAGAAAATTTGGGATGTGTCTCAGATAATTCTACAAAATTTCCAGCAAACCTATGTGCCAGAAAGAGATGTCAGCATTGACGACAGTCTAATGGCTTACAGGGGAAGGCTCAGCTGGGTGCAGTACATTGCATCAAAGAGGGCACAATTTGGCGTGAAAATGTATATGCTGTGCGAATCCTCATCTGGCTACATATGGAATACAGTACTGTACACTGGAAAAAGGGACACAGTTCAACCCCAGATACAGCCATTATGGATTGACAACATCTTCAGTGTTATCCCTCATTGAGCCATTGCTAGATCAGGGCTATTGTGTCACAACTGACAATTTCTACACCTCTCCTAAGCTTTATGAGTTCCTTCTGCAACACAGAACAGATGCCTATGGAACCGTTAGGGCTAACCGGCGCAACCTGTTCACTGTTTGCAAAAGGGAAGCTGAAGACTTGTTGCCTGTCAGAAAGGCAAGATGATGGCCCTGAGATGGCGTGACAAGAAAGATGTGTACCTGATGAGTACTGTCCATGATGCCTCCACTGTTCTGGTACACACAAAACATGGGAAAGAAGTGATGAAGCCACAGGTGGTGATTGACTACAATAACACCATGGGAGGTGTCGACAGAGCTGACCAAGCTATGAAATTCTACCTAGCGATGAGGAAACAGCAAAAAAAGTACTACAAGAAGATTTTCAGCCATCTAGTTGAGCAGTGCCTATGGAATGCCTACATTCTGTACAGAAAAAGCTGTCAGATGCTTGTGAATTATTCATACTTCATTTTGCAAGTTTCCGAATCCATAGTCAGGAACTACCAAACACCATGAGTGGCTATGAATAGACCTGGGCGTTGTGCTTCCACCGTTGTCAACCCAGAACGCCTGACTGGTTGTCACTTTATTGAATACATACCACCAACCCAGAAAAAGGCAGCACCTACAAGGATGTGCGTGGTTTGCTGCTCAAAGACCAAAGACAGAGGAAGGAAGAAACGCAAAGAAACACTTTTTACCCTTTAAGTCATTTTCTAATGTTGGTGAAATCCTGCTATAGTTTATGGGTAAATGCTTATTACATTGGTTGCCATTGAGAAAATTGTCCCATACATTAGTGGTCACAATTCCACCTTTAAAGAGGCCAATCAGCCACAAGTTAAAGAAACCTTGGTAACTTCTGGAGGAGCCCTAAGGTTCCAAGGAACTCTGCTTGAAAATGGCTAATATCAGCCCTTTTATACATTTTTGTACATATTCTGTGCATATGTGAAATACCTAAATCTAAGCTTACCATTTGAGGTTCAACAAGACTTCCATGTGATAACTTTCTAATCTTAATTAAATATTCAGCTAAAGATTGCTATGTCTACCTTTACTACGTTCCAACAGTAATTCTAACTAATGTTTACTGCTATTGTATGAATGCACTTTAGCACAAAAAAAAATCAATTATTGTCTTGTTATAGGAATTTTTCTATTTTTGCCACTTTATAACTGCAAAAATAAAAAAGTTTACTCTTCAGCATTATTTTATTATAACATTATTCTAAAAGCAAAAATCTTTTTTTCTGAAATCTAGACTAAACATATCCTTAGAAGGTGATAAATTTTGTTCCAGTTTATCATACCATGGTTAAAATGAGAACAGTGATTATTTTTAAAAAATTAAAAATGAAGATCTGGAACTGCAAGATATTTTAAACGCTTGTGAGTATTTTTCTTTAGATGTTAAATATAATCAAGAAAGAGCACGGACTATGTTAATGTGGCTATCTGTTGAGCAGCCCTCTGATGTGTTTTCAAACACTGCTGTTACTGTTGATGTTACACAACTATGTTCTTTCTAGCTAAGGTCAGACATTCTTTGCTAGAATTCATTCACTGTTGCATGCTGCTGTGCTACTGTTTCTGCTTTCAAAGGACAAGCAGTTATAGAAGCCGGCAGGCAAACTGTGGAATAATGAAGACTAGCTGAAACCAGCACATATTGATCAAATCAATATCTTTTACACAGTGTGAGCTATCATAGCTTTGCTATTATATTAGTGCATGATGCCTCATTAGGGGTCATCTGATTACACAGTAGGCATGAGGATTTATTATATTTATTTATTTTGCAAATCATCTCATTTTTTTAGTTAGTAACAAAAATATGTTAATTAAGGAGACTGTTTAAATATAGTTTTTACAGTTTTTTTAAACTAAGCAAAACATAAAAAACGAAAATAATTTTAGTTACTTACTAGATAAGTGGTGTTTAATGCATGTCATAAACTTTAGAAATAAACATTTCTAGGACTCCAGATCTAAGCACACAACATTTTCACTTTCATACAGTCAAATGACATAAAAATACTAATATATATAAGCAAAAATATATGTATGCAATCTTTACAATCACACAGACATGCATGCATTCTTGAACACACATATACATATAAAAACACACAAGAATATCCACACATTAATCTGTGTTATAAAGCCCTGTCAAGGTTAAGTTTCAAATAGATTGCTAAGTTTATCAGAGGGAAAAGTAAAAATATTCCCTCAATAAAAAGGTTCTTAAAAAGCATGTCAAAGCATAAGGTCTTATTTGTGTATTTGATTATTCATTTGTGACATGTTCCCACTGGTTCATTTTATTTCTTTACCAGTTTCAATAGCAATACATGTTCATGGCTTTGCAATGTACATGTAAATTCAGCACATTAAAATTTTCAAACATATTTGCAAAAATATATTTCTCAATTTCATACATCCCTGCAGTTAGTGTCTAATGGGTACAAGATGTGCATTTTCCATGCTGGCGAACAGGGAGGCCTATATTGTGCCTATAGCATTAGAAGTGAATTAAAGCGATGTGAGCAAGTAGGCAAAGCTGCTACTTTGCTAAGGGCTCTGGGTTTCCTTGGATTTTCAACTAAAATTCTACTTTTAGGTTGGTATGATCAGGCAGTTCATTACTGTAAAAATACACAGGTAATGTTCTTTTGCAAGAATGCATCTTACCTGCCTGATCGCTCCAGGTTTCTGGCAAAAAACTGCATCAGCTTTGGTTGCCACGGAAATCTGGCAATCCTGGCTGCCCTGCGTGACTCTTGTTACCACGGGTATATGGAAAATACGTCTTCAGTAGCAGCATAAAATAATGTAAAAGTCTAGCTAGCAATCCACAACTTAAGTAAAAACTTAGGCAACAATCAAAGAAAACAGAAAAGCTGT
>NC_092871.1:40757677-40797285 GCF_032062135.1 Pyxicephalus adspersus
TATTTATTTATATAATAAATGTATATTTATAACCAAAATACATTTAATAACATACATAAAAGTTTTTTTATAGAGTAGGATAGGCACGCATGGAACATTGTGATACATGTATATTAAACCTGTCAATGTTGTAAAATAATTGTACACTTACAAATTCATAGCTTTTAAGTTCAAGGAGTTGGTGGCACAAATCAATGCTAAGTAGGGAAATATTGACTGTTTTTACACCTTGTATACCTTCAATAAGTGTTAAGACACAATAGACAAATGAGTAGCTTGTGGGCTAAATCTGTCAGTAAATGTTTGTCAAATAATTCAGCTTTCATAAAGAAGATTGCTTTGTGCTGTCTTTTAATCTATATCAGACTTTAACTGTTGAACTTAGAATGAGGTTAACTAGTATTATAGAACATTGATCCTAGAGGATAAGCAACTGTAACCTTAACTGTTGAGACAAAAATCTGATAAGTAATGAGAATAATTATTTCTTGTCAGCATTACTGTGTAGTATGTAAGTCTTGTTTGTTTGTTTTTTGGGTGTTGGGGAGGAGTCATATAAAAGATAGATGTACTGCATATAGGTAAAGACAGACTCATAGGTGTTTGCGGAAAGGAAGGTGGGGCTAATGGAAGCTTGGTAAAAACTACAACACTAATTAAATTGTATATAACACCAAATTTCTAGACATTGGGGATAGATTGCTTTGCCTTTAGCACTCAAAATTATGCTTCACTTTATTCAAGAAATTGAAAACACACAAAGTACCTGTGATCCTACTAGTCCTTCTTGGAATGATGCACCCACCAGGGATAGGAGGAGATGTGTACTAGAGCAGTTAGGTTGGATCCCTGCTTGTTCTAATTTGACTAAAATCATAGGGTAGTACTTTCATCAGTGCTGGGCATAGCCAATGATGGGCCCCTGTGTAGAACTGATGTGCCCCCCCTGCTGTCCATGCCCATGTCCTTCCTCTATGCCCACCCCAACTGGACAGTTATGTGTAACAGGGAATCTGTGATGTGTGGATTGGCATTTCCTCTCCCATTAACCCACGATCTACATTGTGGGTTATCGGGCCGTCTAACTATGATAGGGGCAGCTCAATTAGCTGGTGAGCTTATCTTCATAATTCCTACTACTCCTCCAGAAGCATTACCATAGTATTCTAATCAATATACATGTATTTTAGATATTGTTTGGATCATATACAACCAATAAAGAGTACCATCTTTTTTATAAGAGGAAATCCCACAATTATTCAGTAAGTACTTCTTTCTTTTTCATTGTTGCAATTATTTTTGAAAATAATTACATTCAAATGTCTAATAAATATTTGTATTAGTACCACAATTGCAATTTATACCTTTATATATACCTCCTTGGGCAATGGCTACTTATTTATCAGAAATCCTTTACATATCTCCACAACAGTACTACAATCATATTATTTATCCCTTTATCCATTAAACATGATCAGACTTTACTTTATTCTGATGATAATGTCCTTTATACATTTGCCATTACAAAAATACATCTTATCTTTCTAATAAAATACAATTTTGATGTGAATCTTCCACACACTACCTAAACTGTCCAATTCTAATGTCTTATCATCTTTTATTAAACTTGGTTTATGGAATTATGCCATATGTCACTTTCAAATAATGTTGGATACATTTTTAAATATGTTATTGTGATTTACTACAGTTTTGCGAACAATTTTGTTATATCACCTGAAGAAGCCTACAGAAACGCATCGGATAAGAGACATACTATATATGCTCAGGGATCTTTAATGTCTAGATATCTGGTCTTATATCTCATGACATTATTGGGAAAGACTAAAACTCACTTGATTGTTTAACATGTTTGTTATGAAAGCTACACTTTCATTTATTTATCATTGAACAATATTAGTTTGATTTTCTGCACTAAACCCCAGCTTTCTTTTATTTCTTTCTTGTTTATTATTTTTATTATAGTTAAAAGTGTGTTCTCATTAAAATTTATTATGACATTTTAATACAGGTAATATTCCTGAATTTATTAAAGTAAAGCAAAAGCATTTGGGTTTAGCTGTTTTTTTTTTTTTTTTTTTTACTTTTTTCATCTACAATATTTTTAAGTAGACCAGGTGAGTAAGTTTCATAGTTTTATGTAAGTAAATTGAACTCATAAATAATTATGAAATTTCTCACTAGAGAATAGATTACTCTAAGCTGGAAAACCTCAGGGATGGAAAAGGAACACATTTTTTTCCCAAATCTTCACTGATTATTTTGTTCTCATTAGGAAAATTATCTGAAACAAAAATGTATCTGAAGAAAAGGTTTACAAGCTGAAAAACAATATTTTCTTGGCGTGACTAGTTATCATGTTCCTCATTCTGTTTAGGATCACTCTGCTTTTCCAGCAGGCATTGCTTATCAAGGAAAGAAAATAATTTACATTTTAATTTTCCTGAATACTTTATTGTAATAACTAAATTAATTATTATCTGTCAGTTCTAAGTAATTCAGCATTTTTTTGCATTTCAAAACAAATTAACTCAATAGCTGAATTTCCTGGATTGAAAATAAGGATAACAGTTTTAAAACATCCCAAAAACTTTTGTGGCTTTGACTGTTCTTCTTTAGAACTTGGCTTCATCTTTTAATTATAAAATCAATGAAAAGAAAAAAAAGGAAATGATTTAGGTATTCCAAAGGAGCTTCTTTAGAATCACTTTCAACTTTGATTAAAAATTGGCTTGTGAACAATTTAGAAATTTACAGCCACATGATAAATAAAATTCAAAAAAACTTTGTAATTTTATTATTTACTATCCACTCTATTAAAAAAAAAAACATTAACTATGGGATAATATCTAATAGCTGCTCTACCCACAACATCTGACAAGAAAAAAATGAAAAGAAAGGAAATGCAGTTATGTGTTCATGTATGTCTACATTTTAATTTGACATTGTTTGAGCCTCTCTAAATTCGCCCATGCAGCCATCAATTAGGTAGAGAGAAAGACAACAATGGAAATCTAATTGTGTTAAAAAATGCATTTATTGACCCCTCCCTACTTTTTTTACAGTACCATATGTATGCTGATGACACTCAAATCTATCTGTCCACCCCTAACTTGTCTCTCTAAGTCCTAGATAAGGTTGCTGTTTTTTGGCTATCTCTTCATGGATGGCAGATGGGGTTCTGAAACCCAACCTGGATAAAACAGAACTTCATCTCCCTACCCCCACGTTCCAAATCTCTCCACAACATATTTCTAACTGTTATAAACACTGTTTTTCATTCCTCCCCTCAGGCAGGTTGTCTTTGGCATTACCTTCAATTCTGCCCCCTTCTTTACCCGCCCACATTCAGAACATCTCAAGGTCCTGGCACTTTCACCTGCATATTTCCAAAATCCGCCCCAACCATCCCCAGAGACCACCAAACTACTTGTACACGCTCTTATTATCTCTTATCTGGATTACTGCAACCTCTTCCTCTCTGGTATTGCACTAATCTAACTCTCTCCTTTAAAATATTTTATGGATGCTGCAGCCTGACTTATGTATCCTTCCTACCACTCTGCTTCTGCTGCTTTTCCTTCCAATTCTTTACAGTGGCTTCTATTTCACCTTAGAATAAATTCAAGCTTTATCTTCAAATGCTTCTACAACTCTTGTTTTGGCTACTTTTCTGCACTGATAGAAAAACACTACCCTAACCGCGATCCTTGCTCCTGAAACAACCTATTAATGTCTTCCTCACTCATATCTTTGCCACCTGCACGGCTCCAAGACTTTTCTAGAGCTGCATTAACTCTATGGAATGGTCTTCCTCATCCTATTTGGCTTTCTCTTACTTTCTGCTCATTTAAAAAATCTCCAAAAATCCATCTCTTTAAACTTGCCTACCCATTTTTTTCTATCTCTTAAACCTTCACTACTTACCCACCAATCCATACCCCCTCTTATTGGGTGCTGCTTCCCCCTTCTATTAGATTATAAGCTCTTCTTAGCAGGGTCTTCTCCTCCTGTTTTGAACAGTGAATGCAGATAAACATGGTAGACATGAACAAATAGCACAAAAAAAGTGATGTAAAATTGAGTGTTTTCTTTTTCATATTCCAAATTACCAAAAAGTTAGATTTGTTTTGTGAAAAAAATAACTACATGTTCACATGTTCCATCATTTTAAAAAAAAATTAGAATCATTTGTTCCAGACTAGGTGCCAAAATTAAGAACCCACTCAGGTAGTGTGCAAGTGGAATCAGTTGTACCTAAGATATCAAAAGTGTCCTCTTTGTCAGTGATGTGTGTTGTGTTATTATGCAAACCTAAAAGAGCCCTCTGTTTTAAAAGATCATCAATTTATGTGTACACAGGCATTACACTACAAGAAAAATAATATACAAGGATTTCAAAGAATTGCCAATTTTTTCAGGAATTGCCAACCCAACAACTTTAGGACAATAATTGACTGTTTAATACTAAAAGAAGTCTCCAAAATGGTGTCAAAATACATGCATCAACAGTTGGAATGAGGCTGTACCAATTAAAACTGCATGGGAAGTGTGCCAAGAACAAGCCTTTGTTATCCATGCCTTACAGTAAGGCCACTGTAAACTGATGGAATAAAAAAAGCGCTGCTTGTCTAAAGTAACAGTAGACATATATGGTTCAAACTGAAGACAGCATTTCAAAAAGAGAGACCCATACAAACTCTGAAGAACTTGATTGAAATGTTATGACTTGGGGTTGTTTTGCTCCTTCACGGTCTGGTCAGCTTTAAAGCATCAGGTCTATGAAATCTGGAGTATATCAAAGTGTGTTTAATGACAATGTCAGACCATATAACTAAACATTGAAGTTGAAGTAAAAAATTATCTTTTACTACAATAATATTCAAATCCAACACAAAATTTATTTAAAATGTTGTTGAAAGAACACCCACAAACATTTTGTAACAAGAAACTTTGCTGAACGAGCAATACCAGTTAAATGGCCATGGATATACATACTTTTTCCAAAATACATCAATACATGTTGATATTTTGTTGAATAAATTATTTAAATTCATTTTTTTAAGTACATATTGTAAGTACTGTATGTATCTATAGACACTGTTTAAAAGAAGATCTAAAGTTTGGCTGTTATGCCAAACATATTCTGTTGAATATGTTGCAAACAAGTTATTTTCATGGGATATACATACTTTCTCACATGACTGTGTGATTCCAGCAAGGTAAATATTATTTCATGCAATTATTAAACAGTGTCAGTGACACTTCACTATTTAATAATTGCAATGTGAAACCAAAGCATGATGGTGATAAATGAGGATTTTAAAATAGATGTATTTACTAAGACTAACAATGTTGAATGATAAGTTCAACTGGCCGTCTTGATAATAAAAATACAGACATCATGGCAGGTTTAATTCAGTGTACTGTAACTCGATGATTTTCTACGTATTCACTTTTTATAAAACCTGGGTCTTTGAAATCATGAAGGGATCAACTCCCCTGCCTAATACCATTGCTTCCTAGCAACAACAATAATAATATGTTGAATGCTGGTAAGAGAAAAACAAGCTTACTGAAAGGAAGGTTAAAAGGATTTTGAAGTGTTTAAAAGCAACTGAAAGAGATTTTTCACATTTTTAGTAAATTTTAAAGAACGAATCATGCCTCTGTAAGTTTTCTTTCACTGCAGTTATTCCTAGCTTGCTCAGAATCCTACACTATTAATTGAATGTGAAATTTCAGGATAAATTGACATGCTATGTTTATTTGTAATGGCTATTATATTTTTTATACTAAGAACTTACAAAGTATTCTCCATAGGATAAAACCCACCGAATTAAATTTTTTCTGTTGTTAGGAGAAGAAAAAAAACTGTTTCTAGGATAAATAATATATTTGTTTTAAATTACCACAATTAATTTTGGGCAGGGTAGCCTAATTACCATTTCTTCTACCCAAGTGTATGGCAATTTTCAGTTGCAGTTATTTTGAGTTTGTAAACCACTAGAGCAGGACCAGTGTTCAAAAATAACACCCTGCTGTGTTCTTGCAGCAGGATAAAATCTTTATATGGCTGGTACTAAATTCATCACCAAACTTTTCTAAGATTTAGCAGAATTAAAGAAAGTGCACAGAGCAGTTAAAAACTATGCAGCTACATAAAAAAATGAGTCATTGTACAGCCCTCCACAGCTTGAAGTGATTGTGGCACCATGTACCTATGCCTCTTCTTTCTTTTTACTTTAAACTAACTGTTTAGTTTTAACCCCAAGCATTTCTGAATGTTTAGTACATGTCTTTTGTATGGGGTGTCTTGTTCTTCTTCTTTATTGTTGTTTAACCTACACATTTGTTGTATTGTACATTTTTTGAAAACTAAATGCAAATGTAAACTTGTTTATTCAGTGAGCAGCTTAAACATTGGTTGCTGATATATTAAAGGTTAGTTTTAGAATGGGCAATTGTTTAGGTGAACAATTTACATTATGAAAAAGAAGAAAAAAATTTCCGAACAAATGTAATTAATCTTTTTTTTCATCCTATTGACAACAATTTTTTTTCAGTTTATATTTTTGGAAGAGACTGACATAAGCAATACTCATAGTCCATGTGTATGTCTAAATGAGGTTTATTGGTTATTACTATACTTACACATTTAGTAACTATTTATAAAAGGTTAAACAGGCACCCACACTACTTGGTTGCCGATAGATATAAATAGGATATGTAGTATATTATGACGAAGGGCTTTGCTGTTTGCTGACAGTGTAATTACCCTTATATAATGAAAGTACAGAGTGCTATGTACACAGTTATAAACTTCTCAGCAGTTTATTTAGTATAGGTATATACCGTACTTTATAGAAGGCAGGACATTTACAATATGTTTAAATACAAACTGTGTATTACAATAAACAGATAGTAAATGTATATACGTGTGGTTATTGTAAAGTGGCAGAACATGGTGAGATTGTAATGATTCCTAAATAACTGGGTGAACAGCTGTTTCCAAAAATAGGCAGAGCAGTCCTGTGGTTGGAATTTTTTTAAATAAGTTTTTTTAAACCATTTTTAGCAAATTCTTTTACCCTAAAATAAAATGAAGGTCTCAATGAACTTTTGTTAGTGTAAATTTATTTAGGGTCACTGGGAAAGAAGGACATACTATCAAACCAATAAAATCTGATGTCAAGATTGCATTAGACCCAGAACTATGCAGACATCATAAAATGAAAGGGTAATTGTCCAGAGCACAAGAAACCCTTAGCAATCTTTAGACGAACCTTAGGATTTCACAGAACCCTGATTGTGAATGAATGCTTTATATTTGAAATTTCTATAAAAAAGATATCAACCTCAATCTTGGCTGCATATTTCACCAATGGCAAGTCCCTATTAGCAATAAAAGATTAGAAGTACATGTCATAGCATCAGGGACCAAAGGCATGTCAGAAGATGTATAAAATGAAAAATAGAAAGATTCCCGCAGCTTCTGTCTAAGTAAACAAGCATATAGCTGGACACCCCTAAAGTATCAATGAGTCAAACGAAGAAGAGAAAAAAAGACGGGGTTTTGGCCTTGGTTTCAAAAAGTAATTATGTATTATTCATAAAGTTCATACATATTTTTTGCAACAATAGAATATTTTTCCCTGCCCACTAAACAGCATGGGGTTAACACACTATACATAAATCCGCTAGTGTTTTAATATTGAACCGTAGAGTCTTATTAACCCAACGTGTTTCGCCACTGTGGGCGTCCTCAGGGGTATGTAGTGTATACTTTTCCAGTCTAAAAGATGAGTGTGATACAGTAACAGAACATATACATTATTTGTAGTTAAATATACAATATATACCTAATATGTAGTTAAATAATGCACAGAAGGTTTGAAATCAGAATAAAACAGGAAAATATCATGTCATGTCTATATATGCATATATATATATATGCCCATATACATATATATATTTACACATGCAATTCTTCTAACATATGCCGTTACCTTTTACAGTAATTCAAAAGGATATGTATGTAGAATAATCAAATAGCAAAAAAGTATTTAGTAGCAAAAAATATATCTATTTATACATGCAATTCTTCTTTTTAACACATGCAATTACCTGTTAGAGTATATCAAAAGGATATGTATGTAGATGAATCAAGTTAAATAGCAAAAAAGTATTTAGTAGCAAGAAAGTCTACATGGTACTTAGAAACATCATTACAATTTGCAGAGAGCTAAAAGATAAGTTGAAGACTATATTATTAGATTAGTTGTAAATATTTCAAGACTCATGTATGTTTGTATATCTTTGCATATATATCAGGTGTAATTGGCAAAAATTGGGATACTGTTTTTCATTCCCTAGATAGTTAACAAAAGTTTAAAGATGCTTGGTATAGGTTTTTTTAAGGTTATCTATATATTATTAGTGAAAACAATAGGTAAAGGCTTACTTTTGAAGTATCGCTAGATTCCCATGCAGTTTGTTCCAGGATGAGATAAAGTCACCTTAGGTTTATGGGGTGCCTGTAAGGGAGAGAATAGTAAGGAAAGAAGGGAGGGGGAGAAAGGGGGGGGGGGGAGTTGGTGGAAAATTTACTATAATGATGAAGTAACAGGTAGGATAGGTATTTGGTATAACACTTGGTCGTGACGAGTCTTAGGATAGATATAGGTGTGGGTATAGAGCAGTATGAACTGCCCTTACGTTGCCAGAAATATATTCTTTTGTTGCATCAATTATGTATGAACTTTATAAATCATACATAATTACCTTTTGAAACCAAGGCCAAAACCCCTTTTTTTTCTCTTCTTCGTTTGACTCATGTCAGAAGATGTAGCCTGGCTCAAATCAGCTGACCAGATGACTAGCCAGACACAGTAACTAGGATATAATAGGAGAGTTGTGAGAGTGCTCAGAATGTGCCTGAGTGAAAGGCTAGAGGGGTCAAGCAGGAAAAGAATGTCATTACATTACAAAATGCACCTAGCACACTACAAGGTTAGTTACTATCATGGACGATGGGTCTGCCCAATCAGGCATCAGGTGGGGTCAGGACCATGCAGGCAACAGCAGAGATTATTGACTAGGGCCAGGGGAAGCAGATTCCTTGGACAGCACAGTGTCATTGGAAAAAAAGAGCACATGAGCACTAACCCATACAGAGCAGCTTGAGGATATTTGAGATAGGGCAAGCATGGAAGGAGTGAGCTGCCAGGATGCAGCACAATTTCATGGTTGGACAAGTATGTGCCAACAGTTGAGAAGTGCAGTTCTAAGAAAAATCAGTAAGCCTGCTCTAACATTAATTTGTGTAATCTTAAAAGCTATTAAATATTGACATTTTATTTTTATTATACATTACTGGAATATACATTTTTTGTATAATTCTATCTTTAAATATTATGATACCATAGTCCATCAGTAAATAAATTACACAGGGCTAATGCTCATATTTTGACATAGCTGCCGAAAACTGCCTGCATTTTAAAATAATGATATAAATTTATCATGTATGTATGAAAAAAATTGTCTGATAGCCGAGAACATCACTGTGTATAAAACATATTAGTGACAATTTATCTGATATTGTCAATGCTTTATTTAGGTAATTATGTTTCTATGACAATTGAAATTCATATAATTTTGCCTGGCATAATAGAATGCCCGCAGTTTGTGTTTCAGTATGTTTCTCACTATGGAAATTATAATAGCATTCTGTGGGTGTAAATCATATACTACTGAATTGCCTCAAAATCTCAACGATGAGTCACGACATGTTTGTGCTGTAGAAAGTCAAGGCCTACAAAGAGAAGATGTTTTTCACACATATTGCTGCAGTAACCTCTTCATCTCCATATGTTCCTTTGGGAAGCAATTTAGAAGATCAATTTATTTTCAGTTTAAATATAGGATGTTGAGCTGAACATCTGTTTATAAAAATATTTAAAAAAAAATCAAATTTTTTTTTACATTTGATGCTAATTTATTTACAAATTGTGGCAATATATTTCAAGCGCTGCCCATACATATACCGCACTCCTTTTTCAAACGTTTACATTCCAAGTTATTTAAATTTATATGGGGGGGGTCCCCGTCTCAGTAGAAAATTGTTATTCTGGCACAATAATGCAGGAGGGCTAGGGGTCCCAGATTTCCTTCTCTAATATGCAGCATATCATCTGATCCGAGTGTTGGATTGGTGTACTACCAAATAGTGGGTGTGCCTAGAACAGAGATTTAGTAAAGTGCCTCTGAAATATCTCCCAAGGATACCATTTGCAGAACATTATATAGATAAGGTGCATCCTCTATTGTGGGCCACACTCGCTGTTTGGGAACGGTAGCTATCACAAATTAACAATTCACCCAAACATAGCCCTCTGATACCGGTTTTGGGCAACCCGGCCTTTCCATCAGGTATGGAAGGGGGATGTTTTTGGAGGTTGAGAGCGGAGGAACTTGAGTGGGTTTTACAGATGGATCACATGGGAGGAGCTAAAAGATGTCTCCTTGCCATTTCAGCTTGATTTCTGGAGGGCAGTTCAGCTCTCCCATTTTCTTAGATTTCTGCCACATTCCTTGGGTTCTTTGAGACAACTCACAGAAATTGAAAAGGTAGGTTTAGGAAAATTGGATAAGAGACATGTATTATCCCACATGTATTCATTGCTCAATGTAGCTCCGGAGGATTCAACTCTGGTATTTCTGAAGGCTTGGGAGAGAAACCTTCACCTACAATTTATGCCTTCACAGAAGAAGCAGGTTATTGCCATGACTCATAAAGGGTCGATTAACAGTGGCCTACAGGAAATGGGATATAAAAAAACTCACATGATGGTATAGAACCCCTGTGAAAATGCATTCTATTTTCCCTTCAGAGTCTGAATTATGTTGGAGATGTGGTAGAGACAGAGGCATGATGCTCCATGTTTCTAGGACTGCCCGGTTCTCCGGCCTTTTTGGATGACAGTTAGGGACCTCTGATAAAAGATGGCAGTTAGACATGTTCCGGATGATCCGGCCTTTTTTCTACTGCACTTACATGATTGGCCCCAAAAAGCTTATGAAAACTCATGAAACATATGGTGACAGCCGCTAAAGTGTGTATTCCTAGATTGTGGAGGAACTCCTCTCCACCCTCAGTGGGCTCATGGATCCACAAGGTGAATGAGATTAAGAATATGGAAGACCTCACAGCTGAGATTTATGGTAGAAAGGAGAAATTTATGGCGATCTGGTCTTCCTGGATTATGTTTAAAGAAACAGAGGAATACAAGAAACTGCTGGGGACCCAGTGTCTTACCTGTGATTGTGGGTTGTTGGAAAAGTGGGATCCATTGCACATGTACTAGAGATTTAGTTTTTTGCTCTTGTGTGTTATTCTCCTGTGGCAATTTGTACTGTGTTCATGATGGTAATGAAGGGACTGAGGTCATCCTGTGGTCCTGTTATTTGATCTTGATATTTTATCCTGTTTTCTATTGCGTTTATATGCCTGTTTTTGTTTTAAAAATTTAAATAAAAATAAAGTATTATAAAAAAATTGTGGCAATAGCATATCACATGATATGATCACATGATTAGATGTTCTGCATCTGTTTCCACTTTATTATATACCCAACCATGTTTTTACAGAGCTAGTCTCTGCCTCTTTCTGCAAACTTATAATAATATAAGGGCTGCCATTGTTACCCTTCTTCTGCCAATACTGTTTCATGGTTCCCTATTGTGTAATTTTTATTTAAGTTTGATGTACTAAAGACAGAGTAAAAATTTACAAAGAAAATGTTCACAGCCTAGAAAAACAAATAAAATTGTGTTTGCTTTGATACCCAGCCTAAGACAAATGTGAAAAAAACAGGACTAGATGATTAAGATAAATCTAGTTTTATCTTTTTCCCAAACATGATAAACATTTACTTTGCTTATTTTAGTGAGTATGTTATATATTTCTTTAGCAAATCAACCTCCTCTTGAGCAGTAACTTTAGTAGCTGGTCACTAAATGGCTCAGGAACATGAAAGTGTAAGTGTATTTAAAAAGAAAATATGAAATTTTAATTATTCAAGAATAGTAAGGTGTAACCCAATATAATTAGCACTATTTTTGTATATTTACTGCCATTTGTTTGCACAGAATTTGAACTCATATATTTTTTCTAGGTTAAAGAAATTTTACTTAAATGGATACTAACAAAAATTTTATATTAAAATAAATGTTGCCTTAAAGTCAAATAGTTTCTTTAGGTCCTATATACCATATACAGTATTTTGCTGTCAGTGCCTTCGAATCACATCAGCTCATGGTAGTCAGGTGGGGGCAAAAAACAATGGTGAAGTTTTTTTTAAACATTTTTAGGTTTTTATTGGTTTATACTTGTTGCTGTAAGTGAGTAAGCAAAATTTAATTGGAAAAATGTAGCTTTTAGTTATGATATGATGGATTTGAATAAAAAGTGAAGAAGAGAGTGAAAGGCTTTTTTTGTGGCAACACTTTAATCAAAACAGGCTTTACTGAAAAAGTTTACTCTTTTTTTGTTGAATATCCTGTGCTATACAAAGTCCACCTGTGCTTAAAACATGGTGATACATGGTGATACAAGTGTATTACAATGTGTATACCAATGTACAATGTAACATTGGGTCTTTTTGTCTAGTTAAACCAAGGCGTTTTGCCACTTGGCTACTTTAGGGGATTATTTGGAGACTGACATTGTTGGTTGGTATTCTTATGAACGGTGAAAGTGAGAGGTGGGGAAGGTAATAGGAATTAGGGGGTGTGTAAGTTGGCTGTCAAAAGGTAATAAGATTTTCTATTATTCTTGTCTTTGGTAGTAGGGAGTAAAATAAGATAACCCAATTTCTTGAATAATCCCAGAGGGAAAAATAGAAAGATATTGAAAGTCATTTGCCTCCATGACCTTGGATTCTAGCTATGGGCAATATTGGTCCAAATGCAACGTTTAGACGAGAGTGTCTGGAAGACAAGAAAATTTAAAATTGATGAAAAAGCAGGGTGATCAAAACTTTGATATATCATATTCTGGATAGATTCCAGTAGAGTAACTGTTTGGTACCTGTTGACAACCAGAGGACTGAAGAAGCCAGGTGGCGTAATGCGTCGGGTTAAAGAGACAAAGTGCATAAGACCCAATGTTACATCGTGCATTGGTATTATAATATAATTGTATCATCATGTTTTAGGCACAGGTGGACTTTGTATAGCACTGGATAGTCATAAAAAAAAGGGTTCATTTTTTCAGTAAAGAACATTTTGATTAAAGTGTTGCCACAAAAAAAGCCTTTCTCTTTCCTCCTCTCTTTTTATTCAAATCTTATTTTATTATCCCCTTTTTAGCAGGACTACCTGCAGGATTAATAAATAATAAGACTAGGGTGACAATGTAATATTTTACATATTAAATATACAATTAAACATTGTTTTCAATCATAAACCCATGTTTAGGATATATTTTACTCATCATTAGTGGATAGCTAATTCTAATTTTGATTACATAACACACATTATTTTAAAGCAGGAGATTACTTTTAATTCACTAAAAATGATGTATCGTTTGAACAAAGCAGTTACAAATGCTAATCTTAACATTGTTGGCCTTACAAACTGCAAATATTAATGCTCTATATATGGTTAGTCCAGTACTTGTTTTAGTCTGCTTATTGGTATAATTTATCAAATACACCATTCCATAGTTTTGTATTATTGAAGTAGCTTTTTTTATCATAAAAGTTAGCATATATCTGCATGCTGGAGTTGCACACAAATTCATTTTCCTTACTAGATTTATTACAGTTTGTCAGACCCTGGATTGCTTCAACATGCACACTTATGAGACACCTGAAAATGTGTCAGCTGTTGTCAGTTATCAGAAAAACAGTAGAATTAGTATTGAACTTATTCTGTACTTAATTGCAATAGTTGCAATGGTTTCTTTAGGAATTATATCTGTGAAGGTTCTCATTAGAGATGAGCGTATAGAAGCTGACAAAGTGGAATTCGATCCGAATTTCAGAAAAAGTTTGATTCGCAATGAATCCGAATTTCCTCGTGATTCGTGGTAAGGAATTGCAATTTTTCTAAAATGGCTGCTACACGTGTGAGGACATGGGGCAAGGAACTCTGGGAAGGCGGGACCCATAATGCCATGCATCCAATCGGCAGCCAGCCAGCCCTGTGATGTCACACCCCTTTAAATAGCCTCAGCCATCTTGGATTAAGACATTTTACAGTGGTCTGAGTGCAGGGAGAGATGTGTGCAGGCGCTAGGGACAATGATAGGAAAAACCTAGAAGGATAGGAAAAACTCAAAAAACGATTTGTAAGTGCAGGGAAAGGATAGGGAGGAATCATTTCACAGCATCTTAGTGCAGGGAGAGACGTCAGAAGGCGCTAGGGACGATGCTAGAAAAGCAATTTACAAGTGCAGGGAAAGATTATTTTGGGATCCAAATAGCCATTACACAGCTCTGTCATTCCATCAATTTATAAATCCAGAAAAATATACTTCACTGTTGCAGTTATTTGTGGTCAAAGCGTTTAGTGATGTATTTCAGTACAAAAATACAAATATATTCTCAGGTTCACTTTTGTAGTTATATGAGGTGCAAGCATTTAGTGATGTATTTGAGTACTTAGTATTTAGTGATGTATTTTGATTTTTAGGTATGTTTTAATTTGCTTTATATTTATTTAGTTCAAGTAAAAGTATGTCAGACAGAGAAGTTGCAGGCCATGCACAGAGGAGTGACAGAGGCCTAAATGTTTCTGGCGCAGGCAGAGGTCGCAGCAGAGTAAGGGGGCGTGTCAGCAGGAGTTGCAGCGAGAGGCCTGAGCTCCCTGTGTCATCTAGCGGTCATGTCTTGACCAGCAACCCAGCGATTCTTGATTGGTTAACTCGGTCATCCACTTCATCCCAAGTGACATCAGACACCCCCAGCCAATAGTCCGTGGGTTTGTCAGACACAACCCTTAGTTGGCATGGCCCGGGAGCAGACCCTGTGCTCTCACCTGTCCTCAACTTGCCTCTGTCCTTTGCTGTTCCCTCAGCCACAGAAGTATTGTATACTGTGGGCTCAGCTCCACTATACAGCGAGGATGAGCCAGTAGAGGACAGTCAGCAGTTACTGCCCAGCCAAGATCTGGAGGAGACATCCGCCACTTCCTCCGCTAGGTGGGCAAGAAATGATGAGGAGAGTGGTGTGGGAGGTGGTGTTGCAAGCGGTCAGGCTCCTGACCCAGAGACCGTTGAGGAGGACATCAGTGATGTGCATACACTACTCGATGATGATGAAACCGATTGCACTGGGTTGGGTGAAGAAGGGGCTTCATCATCATCAGGAGAAGAAGGTGGCAGCTTGCCCGTGAGACAGCGGCTGAGTCAGCAAGGTGGCAGCATGGCTGGAAGTCAGCAGGGTGGCAGCAGTGGGAGGTCGGGGGCCAAATGTGCCCGGGGTAGACCACATGCTTAGCAGCAGCCTACCTGCCCAGGAAGCAGTGGTGCAGGGGTTCACAGAGGCAGAGGCGGTAGCAGTCAGTCAGTGTGGAGTGTTGGGGGGAAAATCACCTACTCGGCGGTGTGGCAGTTTTTTGTTAAGCCGCCGGAGGAGGTTAACATGGCCATATGTAGAATATGTAGGCAGAAGGTGAAGCATGGCCAGGGTGCCAATGTTGGCACCACAGCCCTGTGTCAACATATGCAGCGTCACCATAAAATGGCCTGGGAGAACCGTGGCTCCGACGTGGTGGTCCAGCCTGCCGCAGCAACCACTGCATCACCCAATGGCATGCACCCACTTTCAGGCAGTCAAGGCTCCACCACCTCAGCCGAAGGGAGCTGTATGTCATTTCCATCTTCTACTGGTCCAGATGCTCCTGCTCCTCTTCAGTCATTCCGTCAGCAATCGATCACTGAAGCCATTGCCAAGAGACAACAGTATGCGTGCACTCATCCAACGTCGCAGAAGGTGAATGTGCTCCTGTCCAAGTTACTGGTGCTGCAGTCCCTCCCTTTCCAAGTGATGGACTTTGCACCTTTCAGAGAACTAATGGCTTGTGCGGAGCCAAGGTGGAGAATCCCAAGCTGTCATTTCCTTGCAAAAAATATGTAGAACAGAAGGTGGGCCAGTCCTTGAGCCTGTCGGTGTCTGCCAAAATGCACGGCAGCGCGGTCGTGTGGAGTTGTAACTACGGTCAGGGACAATACATGTTCTTTATGGCCCACTGGGTGAATGTGATTCCTGCACAGCAACACCAGTAACTTGGCCAGGTGACACTGCTTCCGCCTCCATGTTCTCACGCTGCCGGTGCTGCAACAACGTCCGCCTCTGCTTCCTCATCCTCCACCGTGTCCTCAGCCTCCACTGCTGGGACAATTCACAGTGCCCCTCAAGCATACCACATGTGCAGGGCACAGCGGTG
This sequence comes from Pyxicephalus adspersus, assembly GCF_032062135.1. Lineage (NCBI taxonomy): Eukaryota > Metazoa > Chordata > Amphibia > Anura > Pyxicephalidae > Pyxicephalus > Pyxicephalus adspersus. The sequence goes on from NC_092871.1 coordinate 40,774,148, forward strand.
TCACGCTGTTCTGCACCTGGTTTGTCTGGGGGAACAGCGTCAGGCAGGGAAGGAACTTTTCCGTTTGATTAATGGCTTTCTCCCTGACAACTCAAAATCATAACATTGTGTCCGTGCTGCATCAAGGAAGGCTGAGCCATGCACCCTGCATGGCACACGCCTTCAATCTGGTTGTCAAGCGGTTCCTGAAGTCTTCCACCTATCTGCAAGACATCATAAAAATGGCCAGGAAACTTTGCATGCACTTCAGCCACTCATACACCGCAAAGCACACCCTCCTTGAGCTGCAGCGGCATCGCCCAACATAGGCTGATATGCAACATTTCCATCTGTTGGAATTCCACCCTCCATATGTTGGACCAACTATACGAACGGAGAAAGGTCATCAACTAATTCTTGATGATCCAAGCGGATAGGAGTACTCCCATGTGTAACTTTGATGTCAGCCAATGAAAGCTCATGCGTGACTCCTGCCTTTTTCTTAGGCCCTTTGAGGAGGCCACGTTATTTGTCAGTCGCCAGGAGTACGGGATGAACATTGTCATTCCACTGCTTCATGTCCTGGAACAGATGCTGGTAAATCTGGCTGGTCAGGGGACTGGAGACGCAGTTGAATTTTTTTTGTGTCAACCCCCCCCCAATCAAATTGACATATACATATATCATATACACATATATATATATATATATATATATATATATATATATATATATATATTTATATATACATATATCACATTAGCTACAAAGTATTTTGCAGGGTGTCAAGCCACATAAATAAAAACATTTCTACAATGTCTGGCAAAAGAGGAAAGGGCAGCTTTGGCAGGGGTGGCAAGCAAACCAGTATGAGTTTGTTTTTAGCTGCAGACCCAAGAACAAGAAGCGCTGCTGTTGGTGGTGGGTGTCCATTATTACCACACCAGGCACAAGACGTAGTGGAGTACATGACCCAGCCTGGGTCTAGTGATTGTACCCCCTCTTCATCCCAGTCCCAGATACAAGAATTCATTGAAGATGCTCAGTTGTTTCAGTCATCTGACGAAGAGAGTCAATTCACAGGCTTTCCCCCCAGTTACTTTTCACTAGAACACTCTGAGCCAGATGAGCCAATTCAAAATGGTGCCAAAAGGCCGCTGCTTCCTTTCGGCAAATATAGGGAAACTGTCTCATCTGATGATGATGATGATGATGTCCTTGATCAGACATGGGGCGAACAAGGAGATCATCATAGGCAGGAAGAAGAGGAGGAGGGGGAGGAGGAGGAAGAAGAGGAGGAGGAGGAGGTGGCAGAGTGCCCTCAAAGGGGAAGAGGGAGGAAGAGGGTAAAAGCTGCCCACACTATGCATTCTTCAATTACCAGTGAGGCAAGTCAAAGATGTAAATCGTCGGAAGCTGTCACCACAGCTATGCTTCAACAACCGCGGACCGCCACCACAAGCACCAGCTCCAGAGCACCTTTCGGCCCAGTTAAATGTTCGCCAGTGTGGGCATTTTTTAATGTCCATAGTGATGACAACACTATGGTCATCTGTAAACTGTGTGCTCAACACTTGAAACGAGGCAAAAACCCAAACAAACTTGAAACACGTTGCATGAGCACTCATTTAAAAAGCCACCACCAAGTAACCTGGCAGAAACACCTGGTGAAAGCACAGAGCTCTGTGCGACCACTTCCGCCCAAGAAGCAAGCTCCAACTGCTCGATCCTCCTCCGCTGCCTTTCCTCCTTCTGCCACTAAAGTGACCCGTGCTGCTGCCAGCAATTTGAGTGTGGCATGTAGCCGATCATTACCTTTTTCAGGCTCCACCAGCGGTGAGCAGGAGCTCCAACGCAGATTGGCTGCTGTTTGTGGTGTTGCTAGCAGTCAGGACCAGGCATCATTGCCATCTCCCACAACTTCTACCCCATCGTCCAATGTTTCTGTGGTTAGCATTAGCAGCATCCAACCTTCCTTCCCCCAGATGCTGGAGCGCAAGAGGAAATATGGCCCAAATGACCCCAAAACAAAGCTGATCAATGCGGCAATTGCACAGCTGATTGCGTTAGAGCATTCCTCTGCGCAAACCCACAGTACATTATGCCTAAGCAAAGACAGTACTTTGCACAAAAATGTGTTCCTGCTTTGCATGAATACGTGCAGAGAAATGTGCCCATGGCCCTGCAGCACTCAGTTTCTGGCAAGGTGCACCTGACAACCGACAGTTGGTCGAGCAAGCATGGAGTGGGAAGATATATTTCCTTTACAGCTCACTGGGTAACTTTGGTGGCAGCAGGGGAAGATGCAGCTGCAGCAAGGCCTGCATACCTACCTCCACCCAGAGCCCATCGCCATGTAATTTCCTCCTCAACCTCCACTTCCACCTCCTCCTTTGAATCTTGTGCCTCAACCTCTTACTCCAGGGACAGTTTGCTGTTGAGACCGAGCACCAGCACCTCCTATTCGGCAGCATCTGTTCACCCCCAGCAACAACCTGCAGTTTGCTATTTCGGTGCACAGTTCTGACGTTGGCACGCAGTCCTGAGGTTGCGAAGCCTGGGTTCCCTCAGCCACACGGGCGCAGCCATTCTAAGTGCCTTGCGGGAGCAGAAGGACAAATGGCTAACTCCCAACAGACTTCAGCCAGGCAAGGTCGTGTGTGACAATGGGGCCAATCTGCTGGCAGCCCTGCGTTGTGGGAAACTCACACACGTACCTTGCCTGGCTCACGTCATGAACCTGATAGTACAGTGCTTCCTTCGGAATTACCCAGGCCTCCAGCCGCTGTTGCTGAAGACCAGAAAGTTGTCAGCGCATTTCCGCCGGTCGTACACAGCCAGTGACAGATTGGTGGAGTTACAGCGAAATCTGATCCTGCCAGTGCACCGGTTAATTTGTGATGTGGCCACACGTCGGAATTCCACATTTTACATGCTGCAGCGGCTGGCTGAACAACAGAAAGAAAGAAAGGTGGTGGATTACGTGGCAGAGTCTGTATGTTTCAGACGCATACCTACACTACCTTTCTTCAGCCCTGCGGAGTGGCTGCAAATTCAGGACTTGTGGACTGTATTGTCACCTTTTGAAGAGGCCATCAGGAAGATCAGCAGAAATCAGGTCTGTGTCAGTGACACCATCCCCATCATATGCCTGCTGGAACAGGTGGAAGAGGATGAGGAGGACATTGTAGGCATGGGAGAAGGGGAGGAAGGGGCAGAGGAGGATATTGAGGGTACATGGCATCCATCCACCCAAACACAAGGTGGCATGTTCCGTGGATGGCAAGCCCAAGTGGAGGAGGAGGATGACGACCCTCTGCTGCTGTTCCACCCACAGGAGTGTGGGTCCAGAATTACCTCAGCTGTGATTAGTTTGAGCCACATGATGGCCTTCATGCAGGAGTGCCTAGCCAAAGATCCAAGCATAGAGCACATAAAAACAATGACTCACAACTATTGGATTGCTACATTACTGGATCCACGTTACAAGCCTGAGATACAACAACTCATCTTGCCCCAATACAGGGGACCTAAAATGCAGCACTACCAAGAAGTGCTTGTAAGGGTCTTGTGCTCAGCCTTACCAGCTGCCAGCAGCAGGGATCCGTATGGCAGTTCATCAGTCATGGTAGCCAAACAACTGCTTTAAGCGGGATGGGTGGCAGCAGCAGTAGAGGTCATCTAAGCCAAACTATGCAGGCTTTTTTTTTTGCAGCAATTGCCAATGACACTCAGAAGCGGTACTCAGTCATGGTGCAGGAATACCTGAGCTCTGCATGGGACATCTGCAACCTGCAAAGCCAGGACCCACTGGGCTACTGGGTATCCAAGTTTGAGCAGTGGCCGGAGCTGGCAGAGCATGCCATTCAGATCCTTGTCTGCCCAGCAGCAAGTGTGTTATCTGAAAGTTCGTTCAGTGCAGCTGGGGGTGTAGTGAGTGACAAACGGATTTGTCTCTCCCCAGAAAATGTCGACCAAATCACTTTTATTAAAATGAATTAGGCTTGGATCGACAATGACTTTAACACCCCCTCTGCAGAGTGTACTGATTAGTCGTCAACTGCTGCACGGACATCTTGATGGAAAGAGCACTTTCACAGCCTTTCGGCATCTCCTTCTACTCCTCACCGTAGTGGCCCTCTACCTCTACTCTGTCTCTGAGGTCTATAACTTGCAATGGAGCTGTGTAACTGGCAAAAAATTTTTTTACCGAGCACCCCACTCAGGGCCCTCTGCCTTTATCTACTTTGAGGCCTATGTCATTTGTAATGGAGCTGTGTGATTCATAATTAAATATTTGTATTTTTTAGTAGAGAAAAACATAAATGTTTCTGTCTTTTTGGAAAGATAGCAAGTGCTATCAAAAATAAATATCTGTATTTTTTTACAGAAATTTTTCTGTTTATTTTGATAGCAAGTAGGATCAGAATGAAATATCTGTATTTTTTTTACAGAAATACAGAAATGTTTCTGTTTATTTTGATAGCAAGTAGAATCAGAATAAAATATCTGTATTTTTTATAGAAATACAGAAATTTTTCTGTTTATTTTGATAGATAGCAAGTGGTATCAGAATTAATTATCTAGTTTTTTACAGAAATACAGAATTTTTTCTGTTTATTTTGATAGCAAGTGGTATCAGAATTAATTATCTGTATTTTTTTTACAGAAAAACAAAAAATTTTCTGTTTATTTTGATAGATAGCAAGTTGTATCAAAATTAATTATCTGTATTTTTTTTACAGAAATACAGACATTTTTCTGTTTATTTTGATAGCAAGTGGTGTCAGAATTAATTATCTGTTTTTTTTTACAGAAATACAGACATTTGTATTTTTATTTTGATAGATAGAAAGTGCTATCAGAATGAAATATTTGTATTTTTTTTACAGAAATACAGAAATGTTTCTGTTTTTTTTTTATAAATAGCAACTGGTATCAGAATTAATTATCTGTGTTTTTTTTATAGAAATACCGAAATTTTTCTGTTTATTTTGATAGCAAGTGGTATCATAATTAATTATCTGTATTTTTTTTACAGAAATACAGAAAATTTTCTGTTTATTTTGATAGCAAGTAGGAACAAAATGAAATATCTGTATTTTTTTCAAAGAAATACAGAAACTTTTCTGTTTATTTTGATAGATAGCAGGTGGTATCAGAATTAATTATTCTGTATTTTTTTTTACAGAAATACAGAAATGTTTCTGTTTATTTTGATAGATAGCACTTGGTATCAGAATTAGTATCTGTATTTTTTTTACAGAAATACAGAAATGTTTCTGTTTATTTTGATAGATAGCAAGTGGGATCAGTATGAAATATCTGAATTTTTTTACAGAAATACAGAATTTTTTCTGTTTTTATTAATTTTTTATACACATACAAATACAACTTTATAACTTTAACCAAAAAGAAAAAAGAATATGGGGGATAGGACAAACAGGGGGAACAAAAAGGGAACACTCAAAATTCCAGTATTATTAATAACATCACAGGAACAATAAATGATCACACGGTCATCCCGATATATTGGTGATATACCATGTAGAGTATTTGAACAATTCAAGTATTGAGGTACAATCCGAGTCAGTAAAGGCGTAAACCAAAAACTTGTACCAATGTGTCCAAAAACGAGTAATAGAGTCATCGCCCTGCAATTTAGCATCCAGCATTTCTGTGTGAAATAGGATTTTCAAGGAGGAGATAACTTGTTCCAAACCAAGAGGTTGTGTTTGTATCTAATTTTGCATGATTGTGCGCCTGGCTGCTAAAAGACATATATTTGTCCAAGTGCGCACAGAGCGAGGTATATTATCCACCTCTATGCCATCCCAGGAACCAAACACTAGCAGAATAGGATTGGATGGTATAGTACTTCCTGTTACAGAGTGTATAAACCTGAGGATCTGAGACCAAAACAAGGCGATCTCAGGACAGAACCACAACCGGTGAGACAGAGAGGCATTCAAACAGTTACATTTGGGGCATTGAAAGTGCCATGACCTCAGCTGTAAGGCCGAAGTGGAGGGTCTGAAAACTTTATAAGCCCTGTGTAGTAGCATGAACTGCAATTCCCTCCAAATTTCGTTAACCATGCTCTGTCTCACCGTTTGATAACCTTGTATAACACAAACTACGATATCAGAGTCTGGAAAATCCTTTTGCCACATTTTTACATTCGAGGATGACAGAGGTTTAGAAAAAATAGGTCGAAGGCATGCATATATATTAGATATATTAGGTGGAGATAACTTCAGAAGTTTATCAAAACTATTAGGTCGAAACGTCTCTGCAAAATTAGGAGCTAAAGATTTGAGGAATGACATAGCTTGGTTATAGTACAGCAGATGAAGGGCCCAATTTGGAACACTATGTGTCTCCTGTAAACTAGCCAAAGAAAGTTTAGTTGAGTCCTCCGATTGGAAGAGCTCTCCAAAACGTTCCAGACCCCTTTGTTTCCATACCTCAAACGCTGCGTGCTCTTGTGCCTGAGGGAACATTGGGTTACCACAAATTGGTAAATACCGTGATATGCGAACTGGCAGTTTGAACCGCTGTCTAAGTAACTTACATGTAACCACTGTGTCTCTGATGAGAATATTATGGCGTAAAAAGGCAGGAATGGAAGAGAAATTACAGTGTAACAGTGCACAGAGATTCCAGGGATATGCCATTGCACTCTCCAAATGTAGATTAGAATAACAGGAGGTATCCCCTAGCCAGTCAATGACATGTCTAGCCAACGTAGCCAGATTGTAGAATCTGATATTCGGGAAACCCACTCCCCCCTCCGTCTTGGGCAAATATAATTTCACCAGAGAAATTCTTGGGCGTTTACTAGACCACAAAAATTTTACAAAAGCTCTATTAAGAGTGTTGACATCATCATGGGTCAATAAAAGAGGCAATGTTTGCATCGGATAAAGTAATTTTGAAAATGACATCATCTTTACTAGGTGACATCAGCCCAGAAACAAAAGGGGTAAATGTTCCCACATCCTCAATTCTTTCTGTATTTTTGCAATTAGTGGTGGATAGTTTAGGGCAGCGATGGCGAACCTATGGCACGCGTGCCAGCTGTGGCACACGAAGGCCTTGCAGCGTGCTGGCACTTTGAGGAAATTCTTTGGTTTTGTGCGGCAGTTTGGGCACTCGGGCTCAAAAAGGTTAGCCATCACTGGTTTAGGGCATAAAGAGATGAAGGCAAGCGACCTATACGTATTCCCAAATAGGTGATGGATTGTGTCGCCACTTTAAAAGGCACACGTGTCTTCCAACTATCCGCCACGACTGTGTTTTTTGTTAAAGATAAAATCTCACTTTTATCAAAATTTATTTTAAGTCCCGCAAAACGCTCAAAAGTCTGGAACAATGTTTGAATATTATTACTGTCAAGGCGGGGGTTAGATGTAAAGAGCAGAATATCATCTGCAAAAAAGGCAGTACGTAGCTCACCAGTATGAACTGGGATTCCATGCAACAAAGGGGTGGAATCCAAGTATCTAACTAGTGGTTCTAATGCAAGGTTAAATAGTAGAGGAGATAATGGACATCCCTGTCTAGTCCCTCTGTGAAGAGCAATGGGGTTTGACAAGAATCCCGGAGTATGTATACGTGCAATTGGAGAAGCATACATAGCCTCAAGCAAGTTGAGGAATGAACCCCTAATGCCTAGTGTTTCAGTACCGTAAACAGCCATGGTATGTTTACTGTGTCAAAGGCCTTATGGGCGTCTATAGCAACAATAGCCAAGTCCAGATCTGGCTGGCGCTTGGCGGCTTCCAGTGCTACCAGCACTTTCCTAATATTAGTCACTGCTGCCCTACCCTGAACAAAACCCACCTGAGAAGGAGAGATAAGGGACGGCATTAATCTGGCCAACCTGTTCGCAAGAATTTTAGACAGAATCTTAGCATCAATATTTACTAAAGATATGGGGCGATATGAGTCCGGATCACAAGGGTTCTTATCCTTTTTCAAAAGGAGTCTTATATAAGCTTCCTGGCCAGAACGGAAGTACATACCCTGCTCCCAAAGCTTAGAGTAGAGTGCATAGGGATCCTCCACCACCTCTTCCCTGAGCATTTTAAAAAATTCCGTGGTAAACCCATCAGGGCCCGGAGCCTTTCCATTTTTTAAGGAAGCAATAGTGGCCAATATTTGTTCTGTAGTAATAGGGGCATTAAGATCTTCAATATCACTTGGTTGCAATTTAGGCAAGGTAACTCCGGATAAGAATGTCTTTCCAGCCTGTAAATCTGCTGGTGGGGAGGAGTAGAGCTTTTGATAGAATTGAGCCAAGTGGTGGTTCACCTCTTTAGGAGAGGTAACCACAGTGCCTGCCATTGTATTTAATTTAGAGATATATGTCGGCTTGTAGCCCATGCGGACCAGATTGGCTAACATTTTACCCGATTTATTGCCGTATTTATGATATTCTAGGGACCTGTATTTGAACTTCAACTGTTCATACTGGGAGAGCCAGGAATCAAATTTACGCTTAGAGGTATACCACTGTTGCTTAGTATTTTGGGTGGGGTTGTCCGACAGAGCTTGTTGTGCTAATCTAAGTTCCTGCTGCGCCTGCAAAAAATGGGATAACGTAGCTTTTTTCCTTTTCGCCATAAAGGAAATGATCCTACCTCTCAAATAAGCCTTACCTGCCTCCCAAAACAACAGAGGGTCATCCCTATGAGCAGCATTATGTTGAACATACTCAAGCCATGCCGATTTCAACTCACCCTGGAATTCTGGATCTTTGGCCAAGTAGGAGGGGAACCACCAAGGGACATAATCCCCCTTGGGGTACTGGTCTCGTATTACAAGAGAGATGGGAGAGTGATCCGAAATCACCATGGTATGAATCTCAGGAGACTCAATTCTATACATAATAGAATCAGTACAAAACAGGTAATCTAAGCGAGCTTGAGATACATGAGCCTGAGAAACAAAGGTATATTGTTTTTCCAAGGGGTGAAACTGTCTCCAAACGTCAATTAAAGACATAGCTGAAATAAAATCCGACAGTTGGGAGCGAGATGTAAGCCGCTCAGCACCGTCAGTGTGCCCAGAACATCTATCTTCCGAGACCACCATGACTGAATTAAAGTCCCCTCCTACAATTTTGGAGGGTGTAGGATCTTGGGCCAACCAGCAAGCTAGCTTTTGAAAAAAGGTGGTAGGCGGAGAATTTGGGGGCATATATATTGTATATTGAGAGATCCTAGTCATGTAATTGTAGGAGGACTTTGATAATACGACCTGCAGAGTCACTTTGCACTGTCTTTACCCTACCCTGAAAAGATATATGGATCAAGATCAATGCACCAGCTTTCCGGTCATTTGAAGGTGTTCCATTGACTTCACCTACCCAAAGTTTTTTCATTCTGTGAAAATCAGTACTACCTAAATGAGTTACCTGTAACAGAACGATATCCGGACTCAGTCTTTTTAAATGGCGTAGTACGGACATGCGCTTGTTAGGGGAACGCAGACCCTTGACATTGCAAGAAATTACTCGCATACAATATTAACACATTGCTTAAGCATAGATGAATAACAGCAATCATACTGAAACAATATTACGATCATTACAGGTGATGCGGGCAGTAGTGACACTGATTCGGAGTTGTTCAGGTGAATATAAAAAGACCAAGTTGGTAAAGGTATCCCCTGTTTATCAGAATATCTCAGCATTTCAGCATCATAGCGGTCGTGTGACCATAAACGGTGAGTGTTTCAAATAACAGAAATCACAAAAAAAAACAAAAAACATAGGGAGAACAGCAAGGAGACATGGGACAGAGGACAAACAACAAGAAAGAGTGATTTTCCTTTTTTCCTCGCAGAGCGACAAAATATTAACCAAGTCAATAGCATGTGCAAACATATTACCATGCCGTCAGAAGCGGGCTCACACCTCATATAGCGGGCATTTTGAAAGTGACAATTCAAAAAGAAATGCATAAAGGCACTGCAACCAAAGCTGAGAGTTTTCCTTATTATCTCGCCTTAAACTGCAATTAGGAGCGTAGATTCTCACGATTTTTCTTAGCCGAAGGTGTTCCCAGTTTCCTGGGTTGTTTAGGAGAATACACCGGAATGGAAGATCTTGCAGCAGAGCGTGGTGGTGAGGTAGGGGATCTGTCTGATCTATCCGAATGAGCAGACGCTGAATCTGACAATAAAGTGTGCACCAGCCGCTCAGCCTCATCAGCTGATGTAAAGGAATATTTGCGTCCCTGGTCATCTGAGAAGTGAAGGATCGCCTGGTATGCTAGCGTAAACCGCAATTTATGTTGGTATAGAGTAGAGCATACTTGTTGAAAGCTGCGTCGTTTACGTGAGACCTCAGCAGAATAATCCGCAAATACCAGCAGGGATGCACCCTTCACGTATAGATTACGCTGATTGCGATAGGCTTGGAGAATACGGGTTCTATCTGTGTAATGAGAATAAGCCACTAGCACTGGACGCGGATTGGACATTTCTTTACGTATAGGGCCCAATCTGTGTGCTCGTTCCACTCTACAGGCATTCGGAAGATTTAATAATTGTGGTATTACACTGGAACAGATATCCATCAATCTCGAAGGTTTAATACTTTCCGGTAGGCTGACAATACGCAAATTATTGCGTCTTGATCTATTTTCCAGGTCTTCTAATTTGTCCTGCAGGGCTTGAGCTTTAGTTTCCAGCAAGGATATAATAGCTCTAGAGGATGTAACATCATCCTCTACCATTGTAATGCGTTGTCTAATCTCTGAGAATGTTCCCTCAAATCATTTCTTAAAGATAGAATACCCTTTTGCACTGCGGTATCAATTGCTTCCTGCAATGTAGGCTTAAGAATGGCTGCTACAGCATCTGCAATCTGATTAGGGTGATCTAACTCTGCTAATTCAGCAGTGTTTACCTGAGAGGACTCTGTGCTGGAGACACGTGCAGCTGCTGGAGCGGCAACCATCTTGGAGGGGGTAGGCTTCAGGCCTGTCTTTCTTCCCCATTCGATTTATTTCATTTACAGCGGAGGAGCGCTCTAAGAATCGTTCCATCCAGGCACCCGGCACCGGAGGAACTGCAGGAGACAGGTGAGTGGGTGTAGTGCCGGCTTTGTATTTTTTCTGTTTATTTTGATAGATAGCAAGTAGTATCAGAATTAATTATCTGTGTTTTTTTTATTTCATTCTGATGCAATTCCTACTTGCTATCAAAATAAACAGAAAAATGTCTGTATTTCTGTAAAAAAATACAGGTAATTAATTCTGATACCACTTGCTATCTATCAAAATAAACAGAAAAATGTATGTATTTTACAGAAACAGAAAAATGTTTGTATTTCTGTAAAAAAATACAGATAATAATTTCTGATACCACTTGCTATCTATCAAAATAAACAGAAAAATTTCTGTATTTCTATTAAAAAATACAGATAATTGTTTCTGATACCACTTCCTGTCTCTAAAAAAAATCCATAAAAATGTCTTTATTTAAAAAAAAATACAGATATTTAATTCAGGCTACAACTTGCTATCTATCAAAGACATACAGATGTATGTATTTCTCTCCAAAAAATACAGATATTTAATAATGATTCTTAAAATTAAATAAATATAAGTATTGTTTACAGGGAAACAAATTTTTATGGCTATTTAGATAGATAGCAAGTGGGATTAAAATTCAATATCTGTATTTTTTTTTACAGAAATAAAGAAAATCTTATGGGTGTTTTGGATAGATACTAAGTGAATATATATAATGAATATAGATAATTAAATATCTGTAATTTTTATGGATAAATATAGACATTATTCTGTCTTTTGTAATATATTACAAGAGGTATAATTTAGGATGCCTCTTAGAATCTATCACAAAAAAACTAAAATTGTATTTCTGTAAAAAAAAAATACAGATATTTTATTATGATAGCACTTGGTATCTATCCTAAAACCCATAAATAATTTAGTATTTCTCTCCAAAAAATAGAGATATTTTATTCCAATCCCACTTTGCTATATATCTCCAAAGCCATAAAAATTTCTATATTTCTATTCCAAAAATCTAGATATTTAATTCTGATAGCACATTGTATCGATCCAAAAGACCATAAAAAAATTCTATATTTCTCTACAGAAAATACAGATCTTTAGTTCTGATCCAACTTTGCTATATATCCTTAAAGCCATAAAAAATGATGTATTATTATGCTAACAATACAGATATTTAATTCTGATAGCACTTGGTAGTTGGTATCTATCCAAAGGCCATAAAAAATTATATATTTTTCATCAAAAAATACAGATATTTTTTTCTGATAGCACTTGGATATGTATCCTAGAACCCATAAAAATGTATGTATTTATGTGAAACAAATACATATATTTAACTAAGATAGCACTTGCTAGATATCCATAAATGATAAAAAATGTATGTATTTCCCAGCGTATTCCACCAAGTCCGTTCCCTCTTATGTGGTTTCACTAGATAGTAGATATGGAAAGTGTGATTTTCGTTAATCCATTAATGTCTCAATTAGCTACAGCTTCTACACTGTCCATAGAGGTTATGGCCTCAACGTCCAATGCGGTCCACGCTCCGTACCAGGGCCCACCGCCTCCTACTGCCTGTTACTGCTGCCCCCTTCCCAGTACACAACTCTAGATGCAAGATACTAATGCAGTCCACGATCCGTCTCAGAGCACACCGCCTCCTCCTCCTGCTTGTAAATGATGCTGCCGTCTGCCTAGTACCTGACTTTAGATGACAGAAACTAATGCCGTCCACACTCCGTCTCAGAGCCCACTGCCTCCTCCTCCTGCTGTAAATGATGCTGCCGCCTGCCCAGTACCTGACTTTAAATACCAGACACTAATGGCGTCCATACTCTGTCTCAGAGCCCACCACCTTCTCCTCTTGCTGTAAATGATGCTGCCTTCTGCCCAGTACCAAACTCTAGATGCCAGAAACGAATGCCGTCCACGCTCCGTCTAAGAGCCCACTGACTCCTCCTCCTGCTGTAAATGGTGCTGCTGCCTGCCCAGTACCTGACTTTAGATGACATAAACTAATGCCGTCCACACTCCATCTCAGAGCCCACCGCCTCCTCCTCCTACTGTAAATGATGCTGCCGTCTGCCTAGTACCTGACTTTAGATGCCAGAAACTAATGCCGTCCACACTTCGTCTCAGAGCCCACCGCCTCTTCCTCTTGCTGTAAATGATGCTGCCATCTGCCCAGTACCAAACTCTAGATGCCAGAAACTAATGCGGTCCACGCTCCGTCTCACAGCCCACCGCCTCCTCCTCCTGCTGTAAATGATGCTGCCACCTGCCCAGTACCTGACTTTAGATGCCAGACAATAATGTCGTCCATACTCTGTCTAAGAGCCCTCCGCCTTCGAATCATGCTGTTACTGCTGCTGCCTGCCCAGTACCCAAATCTAGAAGCCAATTACTAATGTCGTCCACACTCCATCTCAGTGCAAAATAACTCCTCCTCATGCTGTTACTGCTGCTGCCCAGTACCCAACTTTAGATGCCAGTTACTAATGCCATCAACACTCCGTCTCAGGGCCCACTGCCTCCTTCTTCTGCTGTTACTGATGCTGCCGCCTGCCCAGTAACCAGCTCTAGATGCCAGTTCCCAATGCAGTCCCCGCTCCGTCTCAGAGCCCACCGCCTCCTCCTCCTGCTGTAAATGATGCTGCCACCTGCTCAGTACCAAACTCTAGATGCCAGATGCCGTCCACACTTTGTTCCAGAGCCCACCACCTCTTCCTCCTTCTGTTACTGCTGCCGCCTGCCCATTACCCAGTACCCAGCTGTAGATGCCAGTTAACAAGGCTGTCCATGCTGCATTTTAGAAAGTTACAGCTAGCAGATAGGAAAAATTAGTGCCCTACAAAGCAATGTCTCCAGTAGCTACAGCTTCTACACTGTCAATATAGGTGATGGCATTTTATTGTAATGCCCTCCTTGCTCCGTCTCAGGGCCCACCGCCTCCTCCTCCTCGTACTCAGCTCTAGATGCCAGACTAGACTCCAGCTCAACAGGGTCTTCTTTCCCTGCTGTTTCCTCCAAGCCCAATCCCTTTTATGTGGTTTCATTATATACTAGGTAGGGACAGATTGGAATCTCGCTCATCCATTTATGTCTCCAAAAGCTACTTCTTCTACACTGTCCACATAGGTGATGGCCTTAAATTCTAATGCCCTCCTTGCTCCATCTCAGGGCCCACTGCCTCCTCTCCTCCTCCCAGTACCCAGCTCTAGATGCCAGACTAGACTCCAGCTCAACAGGGTCTTCTTTCCCCGCTGATTCCTCCAAGCCCAATCCCTTTCATGTGGTTTCGCTATATAGTAGTTAGGGACAGATTGGAATCTCGCTCATCCATTTATGTCTGCAATAGCTACTGCTTCTTCACTGTCCACATAGGTGATGGCATTAAATTGTAATGCCCTCCTTGCTCCATCTCAGGGCTCACTGCCTCCTCCCCCCAGTACCCAGCTCCAGATGCCAGACTAGACTCCAGCTCAACAGGGTCTTCTTTCCCCGCCAATTCCTCCAAGCCCAATCCCTTTTAATGTGGTTTCGCTATATAGTAGGTAGGGACAGATTGGAATCTCGCTCATCCATTCATGTCTCCAATAGCTACTGCTTCTACACTGTCCACATAGGTGATGCACTTCAATTGTAATGCCCTCCTTGCTCCATCTCAGGGCCCACTGCCTCCTCCTTCTTCTACACTGTCCACATAGGTGATGGCCTTAAATTGTAATGACCTCCTTACTCCATCTTCGGGTCCATCGCTTCCTCCTCCCAGTACCCAGATTTAGATGCCAGACTAGACTCCAGCTCAACAGGGTCCTCTTTCCCCGCTGATTCCTCCTAGCCCAATCCCTTTCATGTGGATTTGCTATAAAGTAGGTAGGGAGAGATGGGAATCTCGCTTATCCATTCATGTCTCCGATAGCTACTGCTTCTACACTGTCCACATAGGTGATGGCCTTCAATTGTAATGCACTCTTTGCTCCGTCTAAGGGCCCACCGCCTCCTCCTCCCAGTACCCAGCTCTAGATGCCAGACTAGACACCAGCTCAACAGGGTCTTTTTTCCCCGCTGATTCCTCCAAATCCAATCCCTTTCATGTGGTTTCGCTATATAGTAGGTAGGGACAGATTGGAATCTTGCTCATCCATTCATGTCTCTGATAGCTACTGCTTCTACACTGTCCACATAGGTGATGGCCTTCAATAGCTACTGCTTCTACACTGTCCACATAGGTGATGGCCTTCAATTGTAATGCCCTCCTTGCTCCATCTCAGGGCCCACCGCCTTCTCCTCCCAGTACCCAGCTCTAGATGCCAGACTAGACTCCAGCTCAACAGGGTCTTCTTTCCCCGCCGATTCCTCAAAGCCCAATCCCTTTCATGTGGTTTCGCTATATAGTAGGTAGGGACAGACTGGAATCTTGCTCATCCATTTATGTCTGCAATAGTTACTGCTTCTACACTGTCCACATAGGTGATGGCCTTCAATTGTAATGCCCTCCTTGCTCTGTCTCAGGGCCCACCGCCGCCTCCTCCCAGTACCAAGCTCTAGATGCCAGACTGGACTCCAGCTCAACAGGGTCTTCTTTCCCCACTGATTCCTCCAAGCCCAATCCCTTTCATGTGGTTTCATTATATAGTAGGTAGGGACAGATTGGAATCTTGCTCATCCATTCATGTCCCCAATAGCTACTTCTTCTACACTGTCCACATAGGTGATGGCCTTGTGATGGCCTTCAATTGTAATGCCCTACTTGCTCTGTCTCAGGGCCCACCGCCTCCTCCTCTAAGTACCTAGCTCTAGATGCCAGACTAGACTCCAGCTCAACAGTGTCTTCTTTCCCCGCTAATTCCTCCAAGTCCAATTCCTTTCATGTGGTTTCGCTATATAGTAAGTAGGGACAGAATGGAATCTTGCTCTTCCATTCAAGTCTCTGATAGCTACTGCTTCTCCACTGTCCACATAGGTGATGGCCTTCAATTGTAATGCCCCCCTTGCTCTGTCTCAGGGCCTACCGCCTCCTCCTCCCAGTACCCAGCTCCAGATGCCAGACTAGACTCCAGCTCAAAAGGGTCTTCTTTCCCCACTGATTCTTCCAAGCCCAATCTCTTTCATGTGGTTTCACTGGATAGTAGTTAGGGATAATTTGGAATCTTGCTCATCCATTCATGTCTCCGATAGCTACTGCTTCTATACTGTCCACATAGGTGATGGCCTTCAATTCTAATGCCCTCCTTGCTCCGTCTCTGGGCCCACCGCCTCCTCCTCCCAGTACCCAGCTTTAGATGCCAGACTAGACTCCAGCTCAACAGGGTCCTCTTTCCCTGCTGATTGCTCCTAGCCCAATCCCTTTCATGTGGATTCGCTATAAAGTAGGTAGGGAGGGACAGGAATCTCGCTTATCCATTCATGTCTCCGATAGCTACTGCTTCTACACTGTCCACATAGGTGATGGCCTTCAATTGTAATGCCCTCCTTGCTCTGTCCCAGGGTAATGCCCTCCTTGCTCTGTCTCAGGGCCCACCGCCTCCTCCTCCCAGTACCTAGCTCTAGATGCCAGACTAGACTCCAGCTCAACAGGGTCTTCTTTCCCCACTGATTCCTCCAAGCCCAATTCCTTTCATGTGGTGTCGCTATATAGTAGGTAGGGACAGATTGGAATCTTGGTCATCCATTCATGTCTCCGATAGCTACTGCTTCTATTCTGTCTACATAGGTGATGGCCTTCAATTCTAATGCCCTCCATGCTCCGTCTCTGGGCCCACCGCCTCCTCCTCCCAGTACCCAGCTTTAGATGCCAGACTAGACTCCAGCTCAACAGGGTCATCTTTCCCCGCTGATTCCTCCAAGCCCAATTCCTTTCATGTGTTTTCGCTACATAGTAGGTAGGGGCAGATTGGAATCCCACTCATCCATTCATGTCTCGAATAGCTACAGCTTCTACACTGTCCATATAGGTGATAGCCTCAACCACTTATACCGTCCTTGCTCCGTCTCAGGGCCCACCGCCTCCTCCTCCTGCTTTCACTGATGCTGCCGCCTTCTCAGTACCCTACTCTACATGCCAGTTACTTATACCGTCTACTATTTTTTCCAGAGCCCACCACCTCTTCCTCCTGCTGTTACTGCTGCCGCCTGCCCAGTACCCAGCTGTAGATGCCAGTTAACAAGGCTGTTCATTCCGCATTTTAGAAAGTTACAGCTAGCAGATAGGAAAAGGCATTCCCCTACGCAGCAATGTCTCCAGTAGCTAAAGCTTCTACACTGTCCGTATGGGTGATGGCCTCAATCAATAATGCTGTCCTTGCTCCGTCTCAGGGCCCACCGCCTCCTCCTCCCAGTACCCATCTCTAGATGCCAGTTAACAATGCTATCCACACTACTCAGGTGATACCACGCTTTATCGGACTGAATTTCTGTGTATGTTACCCTGGAACTGGAATGTGGGACAACAGTCCCTCTGTATTTGTTGGGGGGATGAGATGGGAAACACCGGTATATTTAATGATAACCGAGAGTCCTGGATGAACACATTGAGCCATGAAGTTATTGAGCTCAGTAGACAACCGGAGACTTCTCCACAACAAGTATGTGGCCATCCTGGGAGACTCCATTCAAAGATCTGTCAACTAGGATCTTGTGAAAATACTGCAGAATGATGACTTTCGAACTGAGAAGCAGCTGAAAGGGAAGGGTCAATTGCAAAATGACAGGTTGGGGGATCCCTGGCTGAAATGCACAATGACATAATTTACCGCCAAGTGCGTCATTACACAACTGACCACCAACTTGTACAGTTCTATTTCCTGACCCGTTTCTTCAGAGTACATAGAGAGCGTGCTGGCCAACTTCCAACATTGACCTCAGCCCGACGTTGTCATCATCAACTCGTGTATATAGTATGTTATCAAGTATCATGAGCAATCACTGCAAATGTACAAAACCAACCTGGACCACCTGTTTATTCGGCTTACCGAATTGCTGAGCCCCAAGTGTGGGATCGGAATGAAATATCTCTACTTTTTGAACAGAAATACTGAATTTTTTATGGGTTTTAGGATAGATGCCAAGTGCTATCATAATAAAATATCTGTATTTTTTTACAGAAATACAGAAATTTTTAGTTTTCTTGTGATAGATTGCAAGAGATTCCTAAATTATACCTCTTGCAATATATCACAAAAGCCAGAAAAATGTCTATATTTATCCATAAAAAATACAGATATTTCATTATGATAGCATTTAGTATCTATCCAAAAACCCACAAAATTTTCTTTATTTTTGTGAAAAAAAAAACAGATATAGAATTCTAATCCCACTTGCTATCTATCTAAATAGCTATAAAAAAATGTATTTCTCTTTAAAAAATAATGATATTTAATTATAGCAACGATAGCAATGACAGCAAGTTGTAGCCTGAATGAAATATCTGTATTTTTTTCTAGAAAAATAGAAATTTTGCTGTTTTTTTGATAGATAGCAAGTGGTATCAAAATTAAATATCTGTATTTTTTTAAAGAAATACAGAAATTTTTATGGATTTTTTTATGGATAGCAAGTGGTAT
The DNA here is from genome assembly GCF_032062135.1 of Pyxicephalus adspersus. Classification (NCBI taxonomy): domain Eukaryota; kingdom Metazoa; phylum Chordata; class Amphibia; order Anura; family Pyxicephalidae; genus Pyxicephalus; species Pyxicephalus adspersus. Next base: position 40,792,743 of record NC_092871.1, read on the forward strand.
CAAATTAAAAATCTGTATTTTTTTACAGAAATACATACATTTTTCTGTTTATTTTGATAGATTGCAAGAGTTATCATAATTTATGCTAACTCTTCCAATCTATCAAAATAAACAAAAACATTTCTGTAGTTCTGTAAAAAAAAACGGATAATTAATTCTGATACCACTTGCTGTCTATCAAAATAAACAATAACATTTCTGTATTTCTGTAAAAAAATACAGATAATTAATTCTGATACCACTTTCTATCTATGAAAATAAACAGAAAAATGTCAGCATTTCTGTAAAAAAAATTCAGATAATTAATTTTGATACCACTTGCTATCCATGAAAATAAACAGAAAAATGTCTGTATTTCTGTAAAAAAAAATACAGATAATAATTCTGATACAACTTGCTATCTATCAAAATAAATTGAAACATTTCTGTATTTCTCTAAAAAAAAATAAAGAAAATTAATTCTGATACCACTTGCTATCTATGAAAAAAAACAGAAAAATTTCTCTATTCTTAAAAAAAAATACACATAATTTAATCTAATACCACTTGCTATCTAGGAAAATAAACAGAAAAATTTCTGTATTTCTGTAAAAAATACAGATAATTAATTCTGATACTACTTGCTATCTATAAAAAAAACAGAAAAATGTCTGTATTTCTGTAAAAAAATACACATAATTAACTCTGATACCACTTGCTATCTATGAAAAAAAAACAGAAAAATTTCTGTATTTTTGTAAAAAAATACAGATATTTCATTCTGATCCTACTTGCTATCTATCAAAAAAGCCATTAAAACTTCTGTATTTCTGTAAAAAAAATACAGATATTTATTTTTGATAGCACTTGCTATCTATCCAAAAGGACAGAAAATGTATGTATTTCTCTTCTAAAATTACAAATATTTAATTATGAATCACGCAGCTCCATTACAAGTGATATAGGCCTCAAAGTAGATAAAGGCAGAGGGCCCTGAGGAAGGTGCTCGGTAAAAAACAAAATTAGCCAGTTACACAGCTCCATTGCAAGTTATAGACCTCAGAGGCAGAGTAGAGGTAGAGGTCCACTAGGTTGAGGAGTAGAAGGAGATGCCGAAAGGCTGTGAACATGCTCTTCCCATCAAGATGTCCGTGCAGCAGTTGACGACTAATCAGTACACTCTGCAGAGGGGGTGTTGAAGTCATTGCCGATCCAAGCCTTATTCATTTTAATAAAAGTTATTCGGTCGACATTTTCTGCGGAAAGTCGAATCTGTTTGTCACTCACTACACCCCCAGCTGCACTGAACGCTCTTTCAGATAACACACTTGCGGCTAGGCAGGCAAGGATCTGAATGGCATGTTCTGCCAGCTCTGGCCACTGCTCAAGCTTGGATACCCAGTAGCCCAGTGGGTCCTGGCTTTGCAGGTCTCAGATGTCCCACGCAGAGCTCAGGTATTCCTGCACCATGTCTGAGTACCGCTTCTGAGTGTCATTGGCAATTGATGCACGACTGGCAGCTTGCTTCCGCTGAAAAAAAGCCTGCAATGTTTGGCTTAGAGAACCTCTACTGCTGCTGCCACCCATGCCGCTTAAAGCAGTTGTTTGGTTCCCATGGCTGGTGGAACTGCCATAGGGATCCCTGCTGCTGCTGTTGCTGCAGGCAGCTGCAAAGGCTGAGCACAAGTCCCTTACAAGCACTTCTTGGTAGTGCTGCATTTTAGGTCCCCTGTATTGGGGCAAGATCACTTGTTGTATCTCAGGCTTGTAACGTGGATCCAGTAATGTAACAATCCAATAGTCGTCAGTCTTTGTTTTTATGTGTTCTATGCGTGGATCTTTGGCTATGCACTCCTGCATGAAGGCTGTCATGTGGCTCAAACTACCCACAGCTGAGGTAATTCTGGACCCACACTCCTGTGGATCATACAGCAGCACAGGGTCGTCGTCCTCCTCCTTCGCCTGGTCTTGCCATCCACGGAACATGCCGCCTTGTGTTTGGATAGATGGATGCCATGTTACCCTCAATATCCTCCTCTGCCCCTTCCTCCCCTTCTCCCATGCCTGCAATGTCCTCCTCATCCTCTTCCACCTCCTCCTCTTCCTGGATTTGTGGTGCAGTATTCATAGTGAGTACGCATGTCTGAGATGATGTTTGAAACATCATGTCTTGATGCAGCGTCCGCTCTGTGTCGTGTCTGAGATCCACCATCATCTGTTCCAGTAGCCATAGGATGGGAATGGTGTCACTGACACAGGCCTGATCTCAGTTGATCATCCTGGTGGCCTCTTCAAAAGGTGACAATACAGTGCACAAGTCTTCAATTTGCAGCCACTCTGCAGGGCTGAAAAAAGGTAGTGTAGGTATGCGTCTGAAACGAACAGACTCTGCCACGTAATCCACCACCTCTTTCTGTTGTTCAGCCAGCCACTGCAGCATGAATAAGGTGGAATTCCAACATGTGGCCACATCACAAATTAACCGGTGCACTGGCAGGTTGAGATTTCTCTGTAAATGCACCAATCTGCCACTGGCTGTGTACGACTGGTGGAAATGCGCAGACAAATTTCTGGCCTTCAGCAACAGTGGCTGGAGGTCTGGGTAATTTCTAAGGAAGCGCTGTACTATCAGGTTCATGACCTGAGCCAGGCAAGGTACGTGTGTGAGTTTCCCACAACGCAGGGCTGCCAGCAGATTGGCCCCATTGTCACACACGACCTTGCCTGGCTGAAGTCTGTTAGGAGTTAGCCATATGTCCTCCAGCTCCCGCAAGGGACTTAGAATGGCTGCGCCTGTGTGGTTGAGGGAAGCCAGGCTTTGCATTCCTCAGGACTGCGTGGCAACGTCTGAATTGTGCACCGAAATAGCAAAATGAAGTTTTTTGCTGGCGGTGAACAGATGCTGCCAAATGGAAGGTGCTGGTGCTGGGTCTCCACAGCAAAGTATCCTTGGAGGAAGAGATTGAGGCACAATATTCAAAGGAGGAGGTGGAAGTGGAGGTTCAGGAGGAAATTGCATGTCGATGTACTCTGGGCGGAGGTAAGTATGCAGGCCTTGCTGCAGCTGCATCTTCCCCCACTGCCACCAAAGTTACCCAGTGAGCTGTATATGAAATATATCTTCCCACTCGATGCTTTCTCAACCAACTGTCGGTTGTCAGGTTCACCTTGCCAGAAACTGAGTGCTGCAGGGAAATGGACACATTGGTCTGCACGTGTTCATACAAAGCAGAGACACATTTTTCTGCAAAGTACTGTCGCTTAGGCATAACGTACTGTATGTTCGCGCAGAGGAATGCTTAACAGAACGCATTGAAGTCCACCAGCCGGTAAGAGAGGAGCTCTAACGCAATCAGCTGTGCAATTGCCACATTGATTAGATTTGTTTTGGGGTCATTTGGGCCATATTTTCTCTTGTGCACCAGCATCTGGGGGATGGAAGGTTGGATGCTGCTAATGCTAACAAAAGAAACATTGGACGATGGGTTAGAAGTTGTGGGAGATGGCAATGAAGCCTGGTCCTGACTGCTAGCAATGCGACAAACAGCAGCTGATCTGCGTTGGAACTCCTGCTCAGCGCTGGTAGAGCCTGAAAAAGGTAATGCTCGGCTACATGTGGTATTTAAGTATATATTTTTATCTAACTATCTGCATAAATATGGAAATTATATCATTTATCAATGCATATAGATATTCAATTAAAGAAGGTTCATGCACAAATATTAGCTAGTCATTCAAACAGTTTAATTAAGAAAACAAGGTAAGACAAAGTACGCAGCAATATTGTCAGATATTTAAACACCTAGGAACTTCAATCAATGATACATATATATCACATGGACATAGTTATTAGTAGTAACCCCTGTAAGAATCTAGTAACTCCTCAGTACACAATACAGTAGTTATAAAACAGCAAAGTAATGCAGTAATACTATAGACACCTATAGGAATATAATCAGGAATATCTTATAGCTACCTGCTAAGAGGTTAATGGGTATCTCGGGAGCCTACGTCCTTCTGAAGATAACCCCATAACAGCTTACCTAGGGAGACCCTCAGGAGACAAAGAGGACCAGCCCGCCAGAGAGAACAGCAAGAGCAAGAGAGAGCTAAATTCTCTCAGTTCCCCTGCTTCCCCCCCCCCTGTTTTACATAGTTAATTCCATGTAGGTAACCTTGAGGCTCTTGGATTGGTTCATTGTGATCTGTAACCTTACTATTGGTTACTGTAACTTCAGGAATTTACTAGGCCTCCTAGCTAAGTTGATATGGGAAGCTGCAGACAAAGCCAGGTGGGGGTCATCTAATTTTAGTTGTCACCAAAAGGTCTGGATGGGCCATTAACCCAACCCATCTGTTCAATTACTTTTGTGAAATCCTACACTTCGAGACCCCCTAGGAGGGCCCTATGGCCAGGACAAAGAAAAACAGGTTTCGTGTTTACACACAACATTGCTGCACCTATACACATACATTATATATACATCTATGAATACATCTATATATATATATATATATATATATATATATACCTCTATATACCTATACATATCTATTTACATAT
>NC_092871.1:40798479-40823782 GCF_032062135.1 Pyxicephalus adspersus
GTGGTGACGCTTGTAATATGCAGCACAGTATACAAACTATATACTGCAGTATACACTGCGTCTGTGTGTCTGTCTCTCAGTACAAGTGTGATACTGTGCATGCAGTCAGCAAGGGGACCCTGCCTCTGGCTGCGTGTATGTAACACACTGACTGACTATCTATCTATCTATCTATCTATCTATCTATCTATCTATCTATCTATTAATCAATGTATCTATCTATGTATCTATCTATCTAGCTAACAGTGAAACACTCTACCTATCTGAGTACAGTAGATTTCAGGACTGCACCAATACAGTACAATCCAACAATCTATCTCACTAATAGTGTGAGTGTGACACAGTCTAACAAAGTAAAGCACTTTTTTTCACTTTGACAAAGCAAGCTAAGCAGCACAGAAAGGTTGTGATGCCAAAAGAAAATCTCTGTCAGGAGTGGTAAATGCGGCCACGCCCTGGCCCTATATAGGCCAATGGCTGCCTGTGTGGCATGAAATGACAGACAGCCAATCAGCTGCCTGCCACAACAAACATGGAGGGGGGCATCCCTGCTCTAATTGGAGGGTCCTAGGCCTCATGCGGGAGGTCCCTAGGCATTGTGGGAGGGTCGAATTCGGGGATTCGAATTCAGCAAAATTCGGGTCGGGTCCACTCGAATTTGAACAGTCATATTCGGGTCGAACATTAGGACGACCTGAATTCGAACAACAACACTAATCAGAATTAAATATCTGTATTTTTTTTACAGAAATACAGAATTTTTTCAGTTTATTTTGATAGATTGCAAGTGGTATCCGAATGAAATATCTGTATATATTTGCAGAAATACAGTTTTTTCTGTTTATTTAGATAGATTGCAAGTGGTATCACAATTAAATATCTGTATTTTTCTTACAGAAATACAGAAATTTTTATGCCTTTTTTGATAAATAGCAAGTGATATCAGAATTAACTGTCCATATTTTTTTTTACAGAAATACAGACATTTTTATGGCTCTTTTGATAGATAGCAAGTGGTATTAGAATTAACTATCTGTATTTTTCTTACTGAAATACAAACATTTTTCTGTTTATTTTCATAGATAGCAAGTGGTATCAGAATGAAATATCTGTATTTTTTTGCAGAAATACAGAATTTTTTCCTTTTATTTTGATAAATTGCAAGTGGTATCAGAATTCAATAACTGTATTTTTCTTATAGAAATACAGAAATTTTATTGCCTTTTTTGATAAATAGCAAGTGGTATTAGAATTAACTATCTGTATTTTTTTTACAGAAATACAAAAATTTTTCATTTTTTTTTGATAGATTGCAAGTGGTATCAGAATTAAATATCTGTATTTTTTACAGAAATACAGACATTTTTATGGCTTTTTTAATAGATAGTAAGTGGTATCAGAATTTACTATCTCTATTTTTTACAGAAATACAGAAATGTTTCTGTTTATTTTGATAGATTGCAAGTGGTATCAGAATTAAATATCTGTATTTTTTACAGAAATACAGACATTTTTATGGCTTTTTTTGATAGATAGCAAGTGGTATCAGATTTACCTATCTGTATTTTGTTTACAGAAATACAGAAATGTTTCTGTTTATTTTGATAGATTGCAAGTGGTATCAGAATTAAATATCTGTATTTTTTACAGAAATACAGACATTTTTATGGCTTTTTTTGATAGATAGCAAGTGGTATCAGATTTACCTATCTGTATTTTGTTTACAGAAATACAGAAATGTTTCATTTTTATTTTGATAGATTGCAAGTGGTATCAGAATTAACTATTCCTATTGTTTTTACAGAAACACAGAATTTTTTCTGTTTATTTTGATAGATAGCAAGTGGTATCAGATTTAACTATCTGTATTTTTTTACAGAAATACAGACATTTTTCAGTTTATTTTGATAGATTGCAAGTGGTATCATAATTAAATATCTGTATTATTTTACAGAAATACAGATTTTTTTCTGTGCATTTTGATAGATTTCAAGTATTGTCAGAATAAAATATCTGTATTTTGCGGGGCCGTGGCCGGAAGCCTACTGAGATGGAGGTCTTCTGCTAGGGCTGCAGAGAGAGAGCATCCTTCAGGGACTATACCAACAAGAAGGAGGCAAACACAACAACATTTTTCTCCCTCTCAGCTTCCCCTGCAATCAAGGCAGAGATGGGATAAAGGAGAAACACTAAACTGCCTAGGAAACTTACAGACTTTTATCTTTCCCCTGAGCACAAGCAGGATCAAGGAAGGAAACAATCCTGGATGAAACCTCTCAATCTTCTTCAACAGGCACCAGCCTTGTAAAATCAAAGCAGAAACTTTCCTCTAATGATGATTTACAAGGTAGCAAAATCTTTAATAAATGTGCTGCAATAGAAGAGTCTTCCTTAGACCCAATAGATTCCTTTCCTACTTCTGATCAGCCAATATCAGATACTACCCTTAAGAAAATGCTAGTGTCCCTGCGAAGCTCTCTTCATATTGACTTTTTTTCACTGTTTCAACAGCTTAAAGGGGAGTTGCATGATATTGGGGACAGAGTTGATCATATTGAAAACAAGATGTGTGAATATGCCTCTGCTCACAACGATTTAGTTGATTCCCATAATGAAGCTTTTGAAAACATGCAACAAGTTCAATTGAAACTTGCTGATCTGGAGGACAGATCTCACAGGAACAATAATAAGTTCAGAGGCATTACTGAAAACATCTCAGCTACAGAGTTGACAGCATACCTTCAAAACTTGTTCACTGCAATAATTCCCAATGCTGCCTCTTATGAGCTTATTATTGACAGAGTGCACAGAATTCCCAAACCATCCTATCTTCCAGATAAGATTCCTAGGGATGTTCTGGCATGTATCCACTGCCATCACATTAAAGAACAGCTACTGGCGTATTCCAGAAGAAATACTACCTTACCCGATCCATTTGCTCATATTTCCATGTTCGCTGACTTATCGCAAGCAACCATTTTGGCAAGGAAAAAATTTCTTCCAATCACACAAGCACTTAGGAACCATCAAATCTCATATAAATGGGGCTTCCCAATCAAGCTATTGATCACAAAGAATGGATCTCTCCATGTTGTTAAGACGCCCCAGGCGGGTAGTGATCTGCTGAAACTTTGGGATATACATATACTGAAAGACCAAAATGCTGATTCAAGTTCAAATAGTGCCTCCAATAATATTACTAATGAATTGAGAACAAAATCCTAGGGAAATTGTTTTTTTTTTTTATTTATGTCTATTTAGTAAATTGGGTCGGGGGACCCTGTTTTCTTTACAGTTTGAATTGTTTTTATCCTACACCACTTTTGTATCGACCACCCTGAAGGCTCAGTGCTCGCCTCTTTGCCTCCTTGTTTACAAAGTGCAGTATGCTACTGCAGTTTGAATCCTTTTGGATTCATATATTCTGTTTGTTCTGGTTATCTTTCCTCCCTTTTACTTTTTTGTGCCTTTTACTTGGCATTTTTGTTTTTTTGTTTTCCTTTTTGAGGTTTCACAGGTTACCCTTACAAAAAGTTTGCGAGGCACTGCAATGTGCTATTTACCACAGCATGCAAACCTTTTCCAACAATGGTTCTCAACATTCTATCCTTGAATGTTAAAGGACTTAACAGCCCTTTTAAACGTAGAGCATTATGGGATGACGCTGGAAAATTGAAATGCAACATATTATGCCTACAAGAAACACATTTCAATGTAGCAAACACTCCACAATTTTCTAATAACAAATTTCCTCATATCTTCCACTCAAGATATACTCAAAAAAAAGAGGAGTTTTAATCGCTGTCAGTGCAAATGTATTATTTTCTTTAATCTATACGGAATCAGATCAGCAAGGCAGATATATCATTTTAGTAGCCTCAATCAATAATGTTCTACGAACAATTTTGAATATGTATGCTCCCAATGACCGGCCAATCGCTTTCATTAAAAAAGTTGTTAAAAAAGCAAAAAAACTACAACAAGGATCTTTACTTATATGCGGAGACTTTAACTGTATCCCGAAATTAGACCTTTATACATCCAACAAGAAAGTCAAATCAAGACCTACCTTAGCACAATTTCTCTTACAAGAAGACTTACATGATGCCTGGAGATGCCTACATTCTTCTGAACAAGACTACACTTTTTATTCTAAACCACACCAATCCTATTTACAAATTGATCTATTTTTATTAGATAAATGGTCTCTTCAAATAGTAAAAGTGCTGTCATCCACAACAATACATGGTCTGACCATGCTCCAGTAGAACTGTCCATACAGGAAGAACTAGAGACAAATCCAACTCGACTCTGGAGAAATAATACCTCTCTTTTCACGAACCCGGAGACCAGCAAATACATCCTAACTTGTCTTAAAGAGTTCTTTGATATTAATAACACTCCTACAATAGATCCTACGATTTTGTGGTGCTCCCATAAAGCCTATATGAGAGGTATTCTTTTACAAATAGCCTCTAGGGAGAAAAAACAATTAGATTTGATATTGGGGAAAATTAGGTCATTAGAACTATTACACAAGTCTCAAATTACTGCCTCAATCTCGGAAGAACTTTTCAAATGTAGAAATGAATTAGGACTCTTGTTGATTTCCAAACAGGAAAATTGTATAGAATATTAAAATCTAGATACTATAGTCAGGCTGACAAATCTGGTAAGCTATTAGCTAACCAATTAAAATCTAAAGCTGCCAAAAACAGAATAGCCCATGTTCTCCACCCCCTTACTAAAGGTAGGTCATCCAACCCACAAGACATTGCAAATACATTTAAAGATGACTATTTCTCTTTGTATAATTTGAAGGATGACCCTAATACTTTACAACCTACAAATCTCCACATAGAAGAATTTTTTAAATCATGTAAACTACCCACTTTGTCATCACAACAACTTAAGGAGCTTAATCAACCTTTCATTTCTCAAGAGATTGAGTCAGTAATTTCTTCTCTATTTTTGAATAAGTCACCAGGAATAGACGGTTTCTCCTCTAAATATTACAAAACATATAAACAGATATTGTCCCCCTATCTGGTAAATATTTATAACCAAGGTATGCAAAAGGATACTTTCCCTAAAGGGATGTTAAATGCGGTCATAATTACAATTCCTAAGCCAGAAAAGGACCCATCTCTAGTTCACAACTACGGACCAATTTCATTATTAAATAATGAAACAATGAACAAGATTGTCCATTATCCCCAATCCTCTTCTCCTTAGCGATAGAACCTTTGGCTCAGAAAATCAGATTGAATAACAATATAAAGGGGGTGACTATTAATAAAATATCCCATGTCATTGGATTGTTCACAGATGGTATTATTCTAACACTTACCAATTCAATTGAATCCATTGAAGCACTACTGCAAAGTATCTCAGAATTTAGTAATATTAGTTATTATAAGATAAACTTGTCAAAATGCAACATTTTAAATTTTGGGATCCCTCTAAAGACACAAAAGACTATAGCTGAAAAATTCCCCTTTACTCAGGTTTGGAATGATCTCCCTTATCTGGGAATAAAACTATCGTATCCTAGCGTTGACACCTACAAATACAACTTTTCACCCCTACTCAAAACAATACAAGATAAACTAAAAAAGTTAAGTACTATTGGACTCTCTTGGATAGGCAGAATATCTGCTTTCAAAATGTCTCTTTTACCTAAAATTTTATATTTATTTAGAACTTTACCTATTGTTCTACCTAAACAATTTTTCATAACTATTCAAAACTCATTGAATTACTTTATTTGGAATTACAAAAGGCCTACAATAGCTAGTCGTTTTCTTATACGTCAGAGAAAGGTAGGGGGTGTGGGACTACTGTTGATCCAAGATTATTACTTTGCTTCTCTATTAGATCGGCTGGAGAAATGCCTTTTTCTTAACACCCAAACAAGATGGCTAAATATAGAAACCTCCATATTAAATGGAGATGATTACTTGGCTTATTTAATAGCAACTTCCCTTACATCTAAAATTAAAATCCCAAATCTATACTCAATAGAAGCTATGGTATTAGCATGGAAAAAATTAATCAAGTTATCTGATTCCTTAGAGGACTCACTTCCTCTTCAAACCCCTATTAGATCATACGAATATCTAATTAACAATTTGAATATATCATCATGGGCGAATAAAGGATATAGTTATATACATAACCGCCCTACCTTTTCTTCTTTAGCAGATAAATATAAATTATGGCAAATCCAACATTTGTTAAAATCCTCTTCGTTCCCTACCATTAAGGTACCATGCAAAATCTGGCATCGTTGTCAAGGTACCATATCCCATAAGCGGGGTATCTCTATTTTTTGTACCCTTTTACAATCCAAAGACAAATGGCAGAGACTCCCAATTTTTTCTATATGGGAGAAAGACCTGCAGTGTACAGTCACTTTACCTAAATGGAAAGCTGCTGTTATTTCTATGATCTACTTTACTAAGTGCTTACCAAAAAACGCTTTTAAGATGGTACAGAACCCCTTTTAGATTGGCAAAATTTACCCCTAACTTATCTCCATTATGTTGGCGAGGGTGCGGGGACATTGGTACGTATATGCATATGTTCTGGGAATGTACCAAAATTCACTCATTTTGGTTAGAAGTCTCCAATTTGTTACAGAAAATTATCGGTAGCACCTTCAATATCTCCCCTGAACTCGCGATACTAAATATAGGAATAGATAATTTCCCTAGCTCTCACAGGGTGGTAACTTCTCATATTTTAATCGCTGCGAGACTAACAATATTATTTTGATAGATTGCAAGTGGTATCAGAATTAAATATCTGTATTTTTTTACAGAAATACAGAAATGTTTCGGTTTATTTTGATAGTATGAAAGTGGTATGGTATCAGAACTAAATATCTATATTTTTTACAGAAATATCGACATTTTATGGCTTTTTTGATAAATAACAAGTGGTATCAGAATTAAATATCTGTATTTTTTTACGGAAATACAGAATTTTTTCTGTTTATTTTGATAGATTGGAAGTGGTATCAGAATTAAATATCTGTAGTTTTTTTTTACATAAATACATACATTTTTATGCCTTTTTTTGATAGATAGCAAGTGGTATCAGAATTAACTATCTGTATTTTTTTTACAGAAATACAGAAATTTTTATGGCTTTTTTGATGGATAGCAAGTGGTATCAGAATTAACTATCTGTAATTTTTTTACAGAAATACAGAAATGTTTCTGTTTATTTTCATAGATTGCAATAGGTATCAGAATTAAATATCTGTATTTTTTTACAGAAATACAGATTTTTTTCTGTTTATTTTGAAAGATTGCAAGTGGTATCAGAATTAACTATCTGGATTTTTTTTAAAGAAATACAGATTTTTTTCTGTTTATTTTGATAGATTGGAAGTGGTATCAGAATTAAATATCTGTAGTTTTTTTTACAGAAATACATACATTTTTATGCCTTTTTTTGATAGATAGCAAGTGGTATCAGAATTAACTATCTGTATTTTTTTTTTACAGAAATACAGACATTTTTCAGTTTATTTTGATAGATTGCAAGTGGTATCAGAATTTATTATCTGTATTTTTTTTACGGAAATACAGAAATTTTTATGGCTTTTTTGATGGATAGCAAGTGGTATCAGAATTAACTATCTGTAATTTTTTTTACAGAAATTCAGAAATGTTTCTGTTTATTTTCATAGATTGCAATAATTATCAGAATTATATATCTGTATTTTTTTACAGAAATACAGAAATTTTTCTGTTTATTTTGAAAGATTGCAAGTGGTATCAGAATTAACTATCTGTATTTTTTTTAAAGAAATACAGAATTTTTTCTGTTTATTTTGATAAATTGCAAGTGGTATCAAAATTAAATATCTGTATTTTTTTTTACAGAAATACAGAAAATGTTGTATTTCTCTCCAAAAAATACCGATATTTAATTATGATTCGTAATTAAATATCAGTATTTTTTAGCGGGAAATACAGATTTTTTTATGGCTATTTAGATAGATAGCAAGTGGGATTAGAATTAAATATCTGTATTTTTTTTTTTTTACAGAAATAGAATTTTGGATAGATACTAATTGCTATCAGCATGAAATATCTGTATTTTTTATGGATAAAAATATAATTTTTTTCTGGCTTTTTTGCTATATAACAAGAGCTAAAATTAAGGATACCTCTTGCAATCAATTACAAAAAACCTAAAAATTTCTGTAAAGAAATTACAGATATTTTATTATGATAACACTTGGTATCTATCCTAAAAACCCTCTAAAACCCATAAAATATTCAGTATTTCTCTCCAAAAAATACAGATATTTCATTCTGATCCCACTTTGCTATATATCTCCAAAGCCATAAAACTTTCAATATTTCTCTCCCTAAAATCTAGATATTTAATTCTGATAGCACTTGGTATTGATCCAAACGACCATAAAAATTCTATTTTTCTGAACAGAAAATACAGATCTTTAGTTCTGATCCCACTTTGCTATATATTCCTAAAGCAATAAAAATTGATGTACAAACAATAGATATTTAATTCTGATAGCACTTGGATATGTATCCTAAAACCCATAAAAATGTATGTATTTATGTGAAACAAATACAGATATTTAACTGTGATAGAACTTGCTAGATATTTTATAATGATAAAAAAATGTATGTATTTACGCGCGGATTCCACCAAGCCCGTTCCCTTTTATGTGGTTTCACTAGATAGTAGGTATGGAAAGTGTGATTTTCGTTATTTCCATTCATGTCTCAATTAGCTACAGCTTCTACACTGTCCATAGAGGTGATGGCCTCAACCTCCAATGCGGTCCATGCTCACAGGGCCCACCGCCTCCTACTACTGCTGTTACTGCTGCCGCCTTCCTAGTACTCAGCTCTAGATGCAAGATACTAATACCGTCCACACTTTGTCTCAGAGCCCACCACCTCCTTCTGCTGTAAATGATGCTGCCGCCTGCCCAGTACCAAACTGTATATGCCAGATACTAATGCCGTCCACGCACCGTCTCAGAGCCCACTGCCTCCTCCTTCTGCTGTAAATGATGCTGCCAGCTGCCCAGTAGCAAATGCTAGCTGCTGGATACTAATGCCGTCCACACTCCGTCTCAGAGCCCACCGCCTCCTCCTCGTCCTGCTGTAAATGATGCTGCTGCCTGCCCAGTACCCCACTGTAAATGCCAGATACTAATGCCATCCACACTCCGTCTCAGAGCCCACCGCCTCCTCCTCCTGCTGTAAATGATGCTGCCGCCTTCCCAGTACCAAACTCTAGATGCCAGACACTAATGCCGTCCACACTCCGTCTCAGAGCCCACCGCCTCCTCCTCCTCCTCTTGCTGTAACTGATGCTACCATTTGCCCAGTACCCGACTGTAGATCGTAGATACTAATGCCATCCACACTCCATCTCAGAGCCCAACGCCTCCTCCTCCTCTTGCTGTAACTGATGCTGCCACCTGCCCAGTACCCAAATTTAGATGCCAGATACCAATGCCGTCCACACTCCGTCTCAGAGCCCACCGCCTCCTCCTCCTCCTGCTGTAAATGAAACTGCCGCCTGCCTAGCAACAAACTCTAGATGCCAGATACTAATGTCATCCACACTTCGTCTCAGGGCCCACTGCCTTCCAATCATGCTGTTACTGCTGCTGCCTGCCTAGTACCCAACTCTAGATGTCAATTACTAATGTCGTCCACACTCTGTCTCAGTGCTAAAATCCTCCTTCTCATGCTGTTACTGCTGCCGCCTTCCCAGTACCCCGTACCCAGCTGTAACAATACTGTCCATGCCGCATTTTAGAAAGTTACAGCTAGAAGATAGGAAAAGGCAGTCCCCTACCATGGTGATGGCTTTAACCACTAAAGCCATCTTTGCTCCGTCTCAGGGCCCCCGCCTCCTCCTCCCAGTACTCAGCTCTAGATGCCAGTTAACAATGCCATCCACACTACTCAGGGCCCACCGCCTACTCTTCCTGCTATTACTGCTGCCTTCTGCTCACTGCCCAGTATCCAGCTCTGGATGCCAGCCTGGACTCAAGCTCAACAGGGTTTTCTTTCTCCGCTGATTCCGCCAAGCCCCGTTCCCTTTAATGTGCTTTTACACACTGTCTCAGGGCCTGCCGCCTCCTTCTCATGCTGTTACTGCTGCCGCCTGCCCAGTACCCAGCTCTAGATGCCAGACTAGACTCAAGCTCAACAGGGTGTTCTTTCCCCGCTGATTCTGCCAAGCCCGTTCCCTGTCATGTGGTTTCGCTACATAGTAGGTAGGGACAGATTGGAATCTTGTTCATCCATTCACGTCTCCAATAGCTACAGCTTCTACACTGTCCATATAGGTGATGGCCTCAACCTCTAATGCCGTCCTTGCTCCTTCTCAGGGCCCATCGCCTCCTCCTCATGCTGTAACTGATGCCGCCTGCCTTGTATCCAGCTCTGGATGCCAGTTACCAATGCTGTCCACGATCCGTCTCAGGGCCCACAGCCTCCTCCTCCTGCTGTTGCCACCTGTCAGTACTCGATTCAAAAATATGGCATTACAGCCATCTAGGTGGCATTGATGATGCACTACACACAGCTCTAGATGCCATTTATCAATGCGGTTCCCGCTATTTCTCAGTGCCCACCGCCTCTCCCTCCTGCTGCGCCCACCTGTCACTTGTAACCTATAACAGAGCTGTGTAGCTTGCTAATTTTTTGACTGAAAGACCCCCCCTCAGAGACCTCTGCCTGTACTCTGAAGCCTGTGTATAGCTTGTAACGGAGCAGTGAAACCTGGTGGCTAGATTTTGGACCAGAGGAACCTCGTGCCCCTCTCTGCCTCTACTCGGAGACCGTATAAAATCCAGCATGTTCCCTTGACTGCCCCATAAAATGGCCTTGCCAGCAACAGAAAAAAGACTTCCTTATTTTTTTTTTTACTTGTACAGTGTTGTGCAAATACAGATATTTTAGTGTTTCATACCTCAGGCCATTTACCAAAGAAGCCAGTTTGGTACAAAAAAATGTCTGTCCTAATATTAAAAAATACAGAGATTTCAGTGTTTGATACCTCTTGCTTTTTACCAAAGAAAACGTTTGGTACAGGTGCATTTCTGCTCAAATAGGTAGAAGATGAGCAGTAGATGCTGGGGAAGAGGTATCGTTGGGCGACTTGCTGCATCTGGCAGGGGGCATAATCCCTGAGATTCTGCCACTGTGGGACAGCATCAGCAAATTGTTGGAGGCAGCAGCATAAGTGGTCAAACAGGTCTGAGATGTGTGCAGAGCACCAGTACGCTGGTAGATGTATTGCGAGGGCGGAATACAATCATACACCATGTCATGTGGAGAGTATTGTGGGTCTCAGGGCCTCAAGTGTAGCGGGTTCTTCTTTTTCAGCAGGTTCTTCTTCTGCAGCAGCAGCAGCAACCAGCACAGCTGTTACAGGAGCAAAGACAGGAGTTAGCGTGGCTAATGTGCCTGTACCTTCCGATGAGTCTCCCATGTTGTTTGACGAACAGCCTGAGGATCTGACAGTGCGGATTTCAGAGCAGGAGGCAGACTTTGAGAACCGTGGAGAGTGTGGTCAGCACTTGCTGAGCAAGGGTACTGGATCAGTGGCTGCTTTTGCAGAGGTTGGCTTAAAAGAAAATGAGGATGATGCTGACCGTGATGTCACCTGGGAACCACCGGTGGGAGTAAAGGCTAGCAGCAGTTCGGACGTAGAGGAAAGGCAGCAGCAGCAGCAAAAGACGTTGCAACGTTTGTCACCACAAGATGGGAACACCAGTGAACCCTTCAGCTCCCCTAGCTCCCAGTCCCTTCAGCTCACTCCACCAAAGTTCTGCGCAAGGCTATGGGCCCGACCAACAAAAGAGTAAGTGAGTTCAATTCAGGTCTAGTCAAACTATTGGCCTTGCAGCTACTTCCGTACAGCATTATGGACTCTGCTCCCTTCCGTGACCTGATATCCTGTGGCGAGCGGCGGTGGAATATACCAAGCAGGCATTACTTCTCCCGCACAGCTGTACCCAGTTTACATGCACATGTAATGGGTAACCTCTCCTGGGCATTGGCATTCTCGGTGTCTAGCTAAATCCATGTCACCATGGACAGCTGGACAACCAGGCAAGGAGTGGGACGCTACTTTTCTTTCACTACTCACTGGGTGGCCTTGCATAGCTCAGTGGGGGGTAGTCTGCAAGAGGCATTGCATCACCTGGTAACCCCACCGAGTGGTGTGGTGGGAAAGCATGGGCCCCCCAGTCTTCTCCCTCCTCTTCCTCTTTTTTCATTCCTTCTACCGCCAACCCCTCTGTTTTCGACACTCCTCCTGAAAGGCCAGCAACGGAGGACACTGTGGTTAGGCGGGAATGCCACAAGGGCTCCCTCAAGCACACGCGTTGCCAGGCAGTGTTGAAACTGGTGTCCTTTGGGGAAAAAAGTCACACCGCCAGAGATCTTTTGTCAGCTTTGCACAGGGAGATTGAGGCTTGGCTGACGCCCTCCTCACTCTCACAACAAGCAACTTAGTGTGCAACAACAGGGCCAACCTTGTGGCCGCACTGCACATGGGCTGCAGAACTCATGTGCCCTGCTTTGCGCACGTACTGAACCTGGTGGTGCAGAAGTTCCTCCGCACGTACCCAGGACTTACTGAGAAAAGCCCGCTCCATCTACAGCCATATACGCTGGTCCCCTACTGCCATCGCCGCGCTTACCAAAATCCAACGCCAACAGAGGCTGCCACCGCATAGACTCATTTGTGACACTGTGACTAGATGGAACTCCACCCTGCAAAAGCTCCAGCGTCTGTGTGAGCAAAAGCTAGCCATCCGCTATTACTTATTCGGCGTGGTGCATGGAGGCAGCGGGGCCCTTGGTACAGCCACATAACTTAGCTATTTTACCAGAGACCAGTGGCTGCAGATGGAGACGCTGTGCAAGGTACTGACCCCTGTAAGCAGGCACAAACGTTGTGAGTCAGGAGCGGTCAGGCTGGAACGATGTCATACCCATCATTTTTCTGCTTGATAATACCCTGTGTGGCCTGATGGAAAGTGGCGATGGGAGAGGAGGGGGAGAAATGGGGGAGGAGGATGAGAGTGACATTACACTCCATAGCGCACAGCCAGCATCAGGAGGGACACTGGCCAGCTTCAGGATTTTCAGGAGGAGGAGGAAGATGATTATGATGTTGATGAGGGAGATCATGTTGGGGCTGCTGGACAGGACCCGTCCAACCTGCATTTGTGCTGTCACACCCCAGGCATTGTGTGGGCGATGGAACAACATGAACTGCTGAGGCTTAAAGAGGAGGAGGTGGGTGACGAGGAGGAAGATGTTTTGGCACCTATTGAGGGACAGGAGGAGGATGAGCCAAGGGAACCCCTCTTTCATATGTGTGTCCACATGTTGCGATGCTTACGGAGGGACCCCTTCACTTGCAGCATCAAAAACCGGGATGATTACTGGCTGGCCACCCTTTTGGATCACCGCTACAAATACAAAATCTCACCCAACCCGGCACAAGAGAAAAAAAGGTGACCCACCTGAGCAGAACACTATGCGACCGGCTGTGTGAGGAGTTCCGTGCACCACATTCCAGACAGGGAGATCAGACAGACACTGCCTCCACTGTATCCTCCTGTAACGATGGCAGTGGCAGTAGTGGCAGCAGGCCGCATACATCCAAAAGTTTAGGCCAAGGCAGGGGGGATTTTCTAGATGCCTGGCGAAACCTGATGCGGCCACCTCAAATAAGTGAAGTGCAGGGGCATAACCATCGAGAATGGATAAAGCACATAATACGTGATTACGTTGGCTATTTTCTAGCTGGTGGTGGTATTGACGACAGCAGTTATGAGGTGAATGCCCATCCTGACAGTAGTGACACCATTCATTTTTTGGTCAACAGTCTTGAAATCTGCAACCAGTTGGCACAGTATGTCATCAAGCTTGTTTTATGCCTGGCATCCAGTGTTCTGTCCAAAAGAACCTTCAGTGCCACTGGCGGAGTGGTCACAGACAACTGATCAGGACCGTCGCCAGAAAATGTCAATCGCCTGACCTTTTTGAAAATGAACGAAAGGTTGGATACTAACAGCTATCATATCCCCAATGCAGATGTCACTGAGGGACTGACACAAGTACTCACTGCCCAACCAAGATGCCTCTGTGAACCAACACTGCTCCTGTGCTGAGTCTGTGGCTGCCTATCACCGACACCCTGTCAGCTGAGCCTGCCTCGGTTGAATTTTTTCCGCTAGTTCCAACGTCCAGGGGTGGCATTCATCGCCAATGTCATGCTAGCCATTGTGCCAGCTAGCAATTTACTTTACATTTCTATTGCTTCCAGGAGGCCGACAAACTGCAGATGAAAACCTCCAGTACTACCACACTAATAGGTACCAATGCCTTTGCCTAATTTTTCAGTATTGTCATTCATTTTAAGTATTGTAAGATTGAGGGTTGGCATTCATGTCATCCACTTCACGTTGCAAACTAGCAATATCGTCTACCTTCCTACCGCTTCTGGCACCACAGACCACAGTAACCGTGCTAGTGCACAAAACATCTTTATCTGGCCCTTCATAAATTTCAGATATTTGTATTACACACTTCTGGGTGGCACTGACTATGGACTACACCCAGCTCTAGATGCCAGTTACCAATGTAGTCCCAAGGCAGTCTGTCTCAGGGTACACTGCCTCGTCTTCCTCCTGCTGCTGCCACATGTCAGTACTCCATTCACTAAAATGCTACACTTCTGGGTGGCATTGACAATTGACTACACCCAGCTCTAGATGCCAGTTACCAATGCGGTTCCCGCTCCTTCTCAGGGCCCACCGCCTCCTCCTCCTGCTGTTGCTGCTGCCACCTGTCAGTACTCTGGGTGGCATTGGCAATGCACTACACCTAGCTCTAGATGCAGGTTATCAATGCAGTCCACGCTCAGTATCAGGACCCACCGCCTCCTCCTGCTGCTGCCTCCTGTCAGTACTTCATTCACAAAAATTGTATTACACACTTCTGGGTGGCATTGACGATGCACTACACCCAGCTCTCTATGACACTTACCAATGCAGTCTCCCTGGCGATAGCTGACCAGAGGCCACACACTGCTACTGCTCTTGCTGACCCATGCTCCGTCTCGGGTCCTCCATCCTTTTGCCAAATGTCAATGTGCTACTTGTTCGCAACTTTATACGTGGCCTTCGTAACACATGTCATTCAGGTTATGATGCCAGCTAGCAATTATTAATATTAATAAACAGGATTAATATAGCGTAAACGAATTATATGGAGCTATATAAATTAAATAGCGGTGCGTCTTTTAAATAGCAATGCATTCTTCTGCTGTTTTGACGGCAGAGACTGTTGCTAGTGGGTTGAGTTCACCCTTTCTCAATGTCCTAATGTTTATTCTGACTTCTGGACCCTGTCCATCATGCAAAAGTCCTATTTGCCTGCTGTCACTTTGCCTGCCATTTTCTGGAAAACCACAACTTTATGGGTGGCATTCCTAACACATGTCATCCAGGTCATGATGTCAGCTAGCAATTAATATTGCCTTAACATATTATGCAGAACTGGTTACATTAAATAGGGGTGTGTACATTAAAAAGCAATGAGTTCTCCTGCTAGTTTTGATGCTAGTGGGTTGGGTTCACCCTTTCTCAATGTCCTAATGTTTATGCTGCCTTCTGGACACTGTCCATCATGCAAAAATCCTATTTGCCTGCTGTCACTTCGCCTGCTATTTTCTGGAAAACCACAAGGTCTTTTGTTAACTTTTGTATTTTTCCCTTGTTTCCACTGTTCTCTTACACATACCTGGCAAATTTGATGGTACCTAGCAAATTTGGTGGTAATGTTTAAAGTCGGCTAATTGACTTTAATGGAATTCACTAAATTGGTTCGCTGAACTTTCGCGGACCCATCAGAAGTTCGAGGAAATTTTTGCGCGACTGTCAGAGGCCTTCTCGCTTAACCCTACTGGTAACAGAATGAAAAACCAAGATCTTCCCTCCAAGTACATGAACACAAGGGTCTGGTGACTATTTGAGATGGATTAAAGATGCCTAAAAACATCTTTAATCCACCAAGTTTACATATTGTTGCCAATTGGCAATTTTGGAAGCTGTGAATTTAAGGCAATAAAGGTGTTATTATAGTCAGATTTGATGGAGACCAACTTACTTACAACAGCCATTTTTTTTTTTACCAAAAAAATATTCTCTGTATTATGTTTTGTGGATCTGGGTTCTTGAGACATATCTTTGTTGGTGTAACAGTTTTTTTTGAAAATCTCCTAGTTGTTTTTTTCCTTTATTAATGGCTACCAATGTCCAATCTGTCCTAAAAGTCTTAAGTGCAAATTCATTATACTTCATCTATTAATCCATCTGTTGTATACCTTTAATGGGATTAGTAATCTTTAAAAATAAAAAATATATGTGATTGAACTTTTTAGATAGTTCTCAATGGAAATGAATTTTAGATAGGGCCCCATTTCCTAAACTATTATGTGGTCTTATGAGGGAATGTAAAACCACCTGGATCTCAGCTTGCATTTGGCTCCATGATGGTCATTGCATAAAAACTGAAAAGGAGAGCAAACTACTGTTGGAGCATGCAGAGTTTCCTTTTATTAGGAGATACTTATCTTGCCAGAAATCTGGTGTTATGCACCATCGCAGTATCAAGCATTTTATATCCATTTATTCTGTCCAATGATGTCACCTGCAGCAGCAAGGCGAACTAAGAAATAGCAGCACCCCCAGTTTCCCTTTAGCTGTGCAGCCTGAGATGTACTTTATTGGCACTCCCAGCACACACTCGGAGGCCTATGCACAGCTGAAAGTGATTTTAGAGGGAGATTAATTTCTGCGTCATTCCTGCTCTGCTGTTGGCTGCTAGGATTTTATCGCAACTGGCCTTCTGAGGCTGAGTGGGGGCTTGCTACAGGCAAAGAGTGTGGCACCAGATTGGTTAACTGGCACCTACAGGTTCTGGACTAAGGCCTTACAACTTCTTCTGTGATGAAGTCATGAAAGAAGGTGTTCTTTTATCTTTTGTATTAGCAACAGCAAATCAAATGGAGACTAATAAAAACAATGTACTTTTGAAACAAGTCATTCATTATGCTAATGTGCATTAGCAACTCGGCTTTAGCAAAATGGCCATTTCACCTGATGTAAAAAGAAGGACTAGTAACAACACTACTAACACTTCCATGGGAAACCTAACCCCTCGGTGTGATAACAATTTAAATATTCTGTTGAACTTGATTAGATGAATAATAACTGCAATTTTGTTAGATCTAGAGAAAACAAATATGGGCATCCTATATTTTATATGCAGTGGTTTGGTTCCCAGTTTGCTGTAATCACCTTCAGTGAGTGACCTGAAGTATAATGGAACTGGACAGCAAAATAGCATTGATCACACTAGTGGCCCATATTTGCAGGCAAATGAGATATGCCATAGTATGCTGCAAAGTTTACATTGGGAACAGTGTTGTTACTTGTGTGGATGTAAGGCAGATGAATCTGCAGTAAACATAGCTCCCAACTGATATAGTTTCATAGTTAGTCAGGTTTTAAAAAGACATAAGTCCATCAAGTTCAACAACTATATAAACATACCACAGATAAAAACCCTATAGGCATAGTTGTTCCTGAGGAAGGCAAAAAATAACCCTGGTACAATTTGCTCCAACAGGGGAAAAAATTCCTTTCCGATTCCCTAAGGCAATCAGATGTTCCCTGGATCAACAGTCTCTGTTATCTTTACTTTAAAACTTTAATACCCATATTTTGTGTTTCTCGAAATGCATCCTGCTTTTTCTTAAAGCTATCTATAATCTTTGCTGAAACTACTTCCTGAGGGAGCCTATTCCACATTTTCACAGACCCTACAGTGAAGAATCCCTTCCTTATCCAGAGCTTAAACTTCTTTTCCTCCAGATGCAAAGAGTGCACTCTTGTTCTTTGTAATGATCTTAAAGTGTATAATTGGGAAGAGAGTTCTCTGTATGGACCATTTAAATATTTATACAGGGTGATCATATCCCCCCTTAAACGTCTCTTCTCAAGAGAGAATAGATTCAGTTGAGCTAATCTCTCCTCATAGCTGAGCTCCTTTTATTATTTTAGTTGCCCTTCTCTGCACTTTCTCCAATTCCACAATGTCCTTTTTGTGAACTGGTGCCCAAAACTGGACTGCATATTCCAGATAAGGTCTGATCAATGCTTTGTACAGGGGCAGGATAATGTCTCTGCAGTCTATTCCTCTTTTAATACAAGAAAATACTTTGCTAGCTTTAGATATTGCAGTTTGGGATTACACGCTATTATTACGACTATGATACACCAGAACCCCCAGATCCTTTTCTTTTTCTGACTCCCCAAATGTATTACCCATAGACAGTATGAAGCATGTATGTTGTTAGCCCTCAAGTGCATAACTTTACATTTATCTATATTAAATGTCATTTGCCACTTGGCTGCCCAATCAAACAGTACATCCAGGTCTACTTGTAGATTATAGACATCCTGTATGGACCCCATTCCATTACATAGTTTGGTGTCATCTGCAAACACAGAAATTGTACTTTTAATCCCAAACTCTTTATCATTTATAAAGATGTTAAACAGTAAAGGTCCCAACACTGAACCCTGGGGTACAGCACTAATAACCTTAGACCATTCAGAGTATGAATCATTAATTAAAACTATCTGGATGCGATCTTTAAGCCAGTTCTCTATCCATATACAGCTTGACTTTTCTAAACCTATTGACTCTAACTTGGATATTAACCTTTTGTGAGGTACAGTGTCAAATGCTTTTGCAAAGTCCAAGTACACAATATCAACTGCTACTCCGCTGTCTACCTGTTTTCCTAATTCCTCATAAAAAGAGAGTGAATTTGTTTGACAACTTTGGTCTTCCTTGAATCCATGCGGACTATTTATTAATAAATTATTTTCTAGCACAGACTCCTCTATGTGGTTCTTTATGAAACTCTAGGACCTTTGCAACTATGGAAGTTAAACTTACTGATCTGTAGTTACTTGGTAACTTGGTGACTTTGTTCTCTTTTTGAAGATAGGAACAGCATTGGCCTTACACCAATATATTGGCAACATGCCAGTGATTACAGAGTCCCTAAAAATTAGAAACATTGTTTTTGAAATACCTTAGCTCATCTCTTTGAGGACACATGGATGTAATCTATCAGGTCCTGGTGTTATGTTAACCTTATTTTTGCCCAACTGTTTCCCAGTCATATCAATTTTGAGCCACTGTGGCTTGTTCAAGGCAGTGACATGGCTATTAGCAATTTGGACTTGAGCTGTGCCATTTTTCTATGTGTGCACAGAGCTAAAAAAAAGTGTTTAGTAAATCCACCTTATTTTATCCCCAGTTACCAACCCAGAGACATGGCCTACATGTTCAGATCTGATCTTTTTGCTATTAATATATTTACAATATTTTTGGGGGGAGTGGCCTTTTCTTTTCCTTTGCAATCTGTCTTTCATTTTGAAGTTTTGCAAACTTTATCTCCTTTTTACATCTTTTGTTGTATTTGTTATAGTGTTCAAATGATAAAGGTGATCTTTCATTTTTATATTTTTGGAACATCCATTTCCTATTCTTTATGGCTTTTTAACATTTAGCTGTGAGCCACATATGGTTTAATTTTAGTCTCTTAAACCTATTACCCATTGGAATATATTTTTAAATGTCTTTGTGTAGAACAGATTTAAAACATTCTCATTTCTGTTCTGTGTTCTTTGAGGAGATTATTCTCTCCTAGTTCAAAGAGCCACCCCTAATAATGGAAAATTTGCTCTCTTAAAATTAAATGTTTTTATCTTTCCTGTTTTTGTTTCCTGTATACAGCTTACATTGAATCAAATCATATTATGGTCACTGCTACACATATTATATTAATATATGCACATTTGTTATAAGCTCTGTATTGTTAGAAAAAACTAGGTGAAGCAAGGTATTTTTTCAGGTTGGGGCTTCTATACACTGTACCAAAAAACTATCTTGTATTGAATTCTTTTTAAATTCTTTTTGCCCTTTTGCTGTACTTTTAGTGCTTTTTTTCCAGTCAATGTTAGGGTAGTTAAAATCTCTCATTACTACAACTATGCCAGCCTTTGAAGCTCTTTCTATCTGTTCTAGTAGTTGATTCTCTATTTCTTCTTTCACACTTGGGGGCCTTTAGCAGACTCCAATAATTAACTGTGTATTATGCATGCCCATATTCAACCCCACCCATAATGTCTCAACCTCATCGCATGCTCTATCAACAATTTCTTTTTTCACATTCACTTTCAGACCACCTCTCACATACATACCCCCACCTTTTTGTTTACCTCTGTTTTTACGAAAAAGAGTACAACAAGGAATATTGACAGCCCAGTCATGTGTAGAACAAAGCCGGGATTCAGCAATACAGAGTAATTCATAATGTTCTTCATTCATTAGCGCTTCCAACTCATGTGTCATACTTACCAATTTTTGCTAAAGGGCAGGCATCTTTCTCCTGTGAATGTGGGCAGTTCTGACTCTGGGCTTGCCTGTGCTTTCAAGTTTTATCAGTTTCACCCATCCCACCGGCCAATCAGGAAATATCCACTTAATCATCCCTGGCTATTTAGCTAGCTCAGACACAGTCTCATTCAGCATGCATGCAACGTGTCTCCACTAGTGCCGAGCCCCTAGCTATACTGAGCAAGTTCTTGTACACCTGTTGGCTTTTTTCAGTGTTTCCCTTGTCCAGCTCTTGTGTTAACTCCTTGTTGCCCAGTTTGTTGTTTCCCACCCAATTCCCTTGTGGTGCTCCAGTGTTTCTCTCTGTCTGTGGTTGTTCCTGTGTCACCTCTGCCTCCTGTTGCTTCCAGTGTCTTCTGTGTTCCCTGTGTCTGCAGTGGCCCCTGTATCACTAGTGTCTATTTTTTGAATCCCTGGTATTTGACCCCTGCCTTGTGACTTGACCTCTTTTGCTTGCTGCCCTCCATGACCCCGGCTATTCTACCTTGACTATTCACCTGCTTAGTGATTTGGTTCCATGTATCATCCGGCCCACCCCGGTGTGCCCAAAGACTGCAACTAGGCAGTACCTAGCAGTGAAACATTCTTACCACTAGAGGCTCTGGAGAAAACCTGATTACTGCTTAGACTCTGTGCCTTGGTCCTTCTCAGGGCTCACACCTTTTCTGTGCAAGCTGTAGTGCACCCTAGTGGCCCTGTCCCCCCAAGCATGATGTTTTGTTTGCCAGACTGATAGCATTGGTGAACAGGCTCTTTAAACCATTGCTGCATTTACCAGCACTGTTTGCCAAATCATTTTGTTTTTCAGTACAATTAGTAGTGTGCCAATGAATAAAAACAGAATAGAATATATTTCTTTCACTATGCATTTTTTAATTCCATTGTATATTTCAGCTCATCCCATTCACATCAAATTCTGATGGTAATCCATAATTTATCAATACGTTCTTTCTTATTTTCAGAATATTAAATCATATTTACATGTAAGGATTACAGGATTAGAACTTTTTCATTATGAGACATTATGTGGACATTTAAATCACATCTTTTTATTACATAGGAAAGCTTCACATGCTGGTGGTAATGTTAAATGGGTTTTCAGTATACAGGGAGTTTATTTAATAGCAAGCATACATTTACCCACATAAAAAGGATCCCAGCTGCAGCTGTTTAGACTAGTCAAGCTAATAAAAATGCCATTTCTATTTAGATTACAGTTTTCTTTATAAAATAAAGGTACATTGAGGCTAACAGGCACAGCAATAATCAGTAGTGTTTATTGATTATGGGAATTTTTTTTTTAGGTAAGATGTGTAAATGCACTCAGTATGAATAATATGAATTTATGAATTGATGGGAATGTTTGGAGTCCTGACTTAACTTTTCATATACTTATTATGGAGTAATAGTATACCTAACCAAGCAAGTTTGAAAGGGGGTCAGCTATAGCAGTCCCATTTTTATCTCATATCAGAATTCCAGACAAAGAGAAATAAAATAAGACTGTACCTTAAGAGGGAAATTAAATTTTCTTGGTTTTAATTTGAATAAAAAAAGATTGGTGGATCAGCATATCAAAACCTGTAAACTGAATCATGTATCAAAGAAATTACACTGGGGAACAATTTTGAACAAATTTTTTGTTGACTTTAATTTTTAGGCTTATTTACACTAAAAGAGGTATGCGGATTCTAAATGTGCAGTTAGTTTTTTTTCTCTACCGCTTATATTAATGTGATTACTGTAGCGTGGATTTGTATAGGCTATTCATTTACACGCAAGACTGTGGTCAGAGGTTGTGTGCTGCTCTACATAGTGAATAGGCAAAATCTATTTTTCTACTTACACACATATTTCCTTTCTTTAGATCATGTCTGGCTCTGCTGTTTCTCGCTGTAAGTGCCTAAACAACCCTGATTAATTTTGTTACATCTGTTGCAGTTTCACCATTCCCAGTCAAAGGGCAGATATCAGCACATTTGTAGAGCAAACCTATTTGGCATATTTCAAAGTTAAACTTGGTGATCAAGATAAGTCTTGGGCCCCTTATAAGGTATGCAAACAGTGTGTCGAAGGTTTATGAATGTGGACAAAGGGAACACGTGATAAGATGATAATTGGTATACCTATGGTTTGGCGAGAGCCAGGAGATCATTTCAGTGACTGTTACATTTGTATAGTGAAAACTTCAGGATATGACCAGAAAAATAAATGTAACATGTACAGTATCCTAGCCCACCATCGGCTTTATGCCCAGTGGCTCATTCAGATAAAATCCCAGTGCCAGTTTTCGTTACACTACCCTGTCTTGAAGAACATGATTATGATGATGAACTAGGTGACAACAATGATGAGAAGTTTGAAATTGAAGAGGACTCTGTTCGTAAGGGATTTGAGCAGCATGAGTTGAATGATTTGGCATGTGATTTGGGACTATTGAAGAAGGCTTCAGAAGACTCCTAGCATCAAGACTGTGGCCCTGATTCATCAAGCAAAACCGGAAGGTCGCTCGCGCATCCGTATTTGCGATCTGAAATCGGAAGCCGTCGCGCAATTCAGCAACTGAATGAGCTCGTGACCGGAGCTGCGCATCCCCCGCAGCTTTACACTGGCGAGCTTGCAATAAAAGTCACTGTTCCCCTAAAAAAGCATTCTTTCTAATGGCACACATATTACCCTTAGCCCTAAAAAAAATGTTTGTTTTGTTCAAATATTTAAAACATCTATATGCGCTTAACAAACAGTTTACATTTGCAACCAAACTATGTCAATTTGCAACAGAAAATATATAAATCAGTCAATTAATTAGTTATCCTTTTTTTTTCTTTTTAACAGGTGTTTGGTTGTTGTCAAAATAACTCACATTTTGTTTCTCTTTTTCTTTAGATAATGATTCACAAGAGATACGACCAGCAGAGGTCGATATTTGTCTTCTCCTCTTGTTAAGGACTGGTGTTTTAAAATGTTTGTTGTTTGTGTAAAGTAGTATTGTTTAGCCTAGAACTGTTTGTTTTTCACTTCCTATACCTAATTTTGGATATTTGATTTTGTTATTACAGCCAATTCTACATCACGCCGGCCGCTGATAATATTACAGCGGCCACACAGGCGCCTGGCCATCCCCCAGGATGTGGAGGAGGAGGAGCAGGTGCCATCCCCGGGGAGGAGGAGCCATCCCAAGAGGAGGAGGAGACATCCCCGGTGGAGGAGGAGCCATCCCTGGTGGAAGAGTAACCATCCCCGGAGGAGGAGCCATCTCCTGAGGAGGAGCCCGCTGCACCACATCCGCAGTCCTCCGATGAAGGAGAGGAGGTGGCCAAGGCCAAGGAAATTGCCTGTAAGCTAACCTTAGAATCAACTTTTGTAACGTATGTTGAAATTCAACACATTCTCACACTACTTTCACCATTTTTGTTACAAATACAAAGAAAGATCTAGCAGGATTTCATGTAGCTTCCAGTCATTAATCATGTATTATTTGTTTTTCCTCACCCGCCAGGAAGTATACAGGAAAGCCTGTATTGGCTGCTCAGGAGGATGTCCGCCCTGGAGCAGCACTTTCAGCTGGACCCTCCTCGGGATGTGCCCAGGCGGTACAGCATTTAAAAAAAAAAAAATTGTATATATGTTTGTTATCATTAATATATTTTTATATTGGTTGGGATACTTTAAGGTATTGGGGGGGGAGGGATTAAAAAAATTAAACTTTTGTAAAAAGTGGAGCCGGGGGGAAGAATGGAGCTGGCTGCTCTGCAGGAGATGGGGGGCCAGCAGGGCTTATTGGGATTTCCAACCCAGCCTTTGAATAATCGCCTGATGTAGGCGAGATTGTTGGCCTACAGATTCACTTAACATGGTACAGAGATGGTCAACTCTGAACATGTAGGCACCCAAATTGGCCGATTGTTCTTGGACCGATTCTATCAGACGATGCACCGCCACCAGATGTTGTTGATTAAATTCTCGGTCCTGGCGATTTTGATTTATGTTTTTATGTAGGAGTGTAAGGACCGGTTCAAAGTTATCAGAACATGGGCCAGGCATCCTTGACTCCACTACTCTATCAAAATGGTCAACCAGCCTCTGAGTGAGGTTTAGAAGCTGGCTGCCCACACTGGGTTGACCCAAACCACCTGCATCCACTGGTTGCTATAAAGGGAAAAGAAAAAATTACTACAATATCATACAACTTTGTGGGTCACCATAACATTATGCAGACAGCATCCTGACATTGAAACGGGTCAACTAATGTTAGACAAAAATGTTAGACACATTTTTTCTGAATCCCATACATTAAGCATGGGTTGCTTACGGAAACCTCAGGTGTCTCCTCTTCTGATTGTGGTAAATGTCCACCTAAGGGACCCTAAAAAAAAAAAAACACACACACACAAATGGAACACAATGGGAAAGGTTCATTCCCCCAACATATCCCAAAAAAAACACTAATTGACTATTTCTTGCCTACCTCCACAGAGGATGCAGCCTGTGAAAACTCTTCAGAACCAGAAACCAGCAGACATGGATGTTCCACAAAGGCACATGATATATCACATCAAAATGAATGAATGTGGAGACAAGTCTTCACATATCAAGTAAATAGTCCCCAATATTTCGCACATGAAACATTTTTTTGGACATATTAGGCTCACACATTCCCAAAGAGAGGCTGCACCAGAATCTGGCAAAAAATTAACAAATGTTATCTATATATAGATATATTATAGAAAGAT
>NC_092871.1:40824240-40864947 GCF_032062135.1 Pyxicephalus adspersus
AGATGCTGCACAAGATGTTCAGGATAGGTCCCACTCCTTCCAGCCTCTGTGCCCAGGAGCCTTTTGACGTGTCTGAAGATGTCACTCACACGTTTTTGACACTGGGTAATGGTCTGTTGTGTACTGCCCACTGCATCAAAACTCCTGGCAATTTCCTACAAGAGTCCCTGCCTTACAGCATGGGAAGTCTGGGAGTGCAAGTCCCCACGGAGTCTAGGAAAATGTTGTACATAGGACTCCATGAGGGCTGCATTTTGCTCAGGAGTGAAGCTGGTTCCTTAGGAAGCAGAATCCCTGGTCCGGCTAAAACTGGCTGAGGTGCCAGGTTGAGGGACCAGGGGCCTAGATGTTACTTGGCCTGCTTCACAGAGCAACCTAGCTGGCCTGAGGGAGCTGCCTGTTGGTCTATGGACTGAAGACCCTGGGGTGGTAGTGGTGGTGGTGGTGGTGGGGCCGCCAGCAGCAACAGTGATAGTGGTGGTGGTGGTGGTGGTGGCAGTGGTGGTGGCCATTCTCCTTGGCTCCCTGTAACTAAAAGTCAAATAATAAAAGAGTTATGGGACAACACACCCAAAACATTTTTTGGAGGAATAAAGTCAATTGTGTATTCTTACTTGTTCTTGTTCCTTTGTTCTTTGTTCTTTTTCCATTTTTTCTTTTTTTTTTCAGCAAGTTTTGGTTTGCATGACCAGAATGACTAAGAAACTCTGTGCCAACTTATAGGGATTCAAACGCGCACGCACGTTTATTCAAATGAGCGCATGTTCAAGGATTTTGTTTGCTGTTGTCATGGATCCAAATTTGGAACTCGACTTGCTCTTCACTACTGCTGTTTTGGCATTAAACACCACATATCTGATCCTAGAAGAAGAGCAGCAGCAACAACAACAACAGCAGCAACAAGAAGAGCAAGCTCAGACTTCTCAAACAGTCCAGGCACCACGCATCTTCTTAGAGCGTAGCCGCCTGGAAAGATTGCGTGACCAGGATGTCAAAAGGCGTTTCCGCCTGTCTCGCCAGGTCATCCATCACCTGTACAGCTTGCTGGAAGAGAAAATTGCTCCAAAAGCTAAGAGAAGCCAGGCAGTGCCAGGAATGGCTAGGCTCTTGGCCACTCTGTATATTTTAGGAAGGGGTTCCTTTCAAACCTCCTCGCCCCTAATTTGTGGACTAAGCCAGCCTACAGTTTCCAGGGTTTTTACGAAGGTCATCGATGCCATTGTGGACCTTTTCCCACTATAAATTCATTTTCCTCAAACAGCTCAGGAGTGGAGGA
Organism: Pyxicephalus adspersus; assembly: GCF_032062135.1. Classification (NCBI taxonomy): domain Eukaryota; kingdom Metazoa; phylum Chordata; class Amphibia; order Anura; family Pyxicephalidae; genus Pyxicephalus; species Pyxicephalus adspersus. The sequence goes on from NC_092871.1 coordinate 40,825,517, forward strand.
AGGTCAAGGTGGATTTCTTCAGGCGAGCGGGATTTCCGAATGTTTTGGGGGCCATTGACTGCGCTCACGTGGCCATTCAGGCCCCTAAATTGCAGGAAATCTCGTTTTACAACCGGAAGCGATATCATTCACTGAATGTACAAATAGCCCGTGATGCCAACAGAAAAATCATGAGCGCACGCACAGGTTTCCCAGGTTCATGCCATGATGCCTATATCCTGCGTCAGACAGCCCTCTACAGGAAATTTATCTCTGGAGAAATGCCTGAGGGCTGGTAAATAGGTAATGTTTAATGTTGTTACTGTAATACAACTAACAGTAGTCAAATCCTAAAGACACCTATTATGTTGCTATGTCCCTTTGCATTGTCAGAATGCCAGGCTATGACCTATATTGTATATATGTCATATTTTGTGCTAACATCTAATTTAGCAATTAATTTATAAATATTGTACAATATTGGGAGCATGGGGGAAGAACTAACTTTCAGATATTCCCAGAAGCCCTAGTATAATTACTATTTTCACAGCTCACGGTACTTCAGTGTGGTAGTCAATAGTAACAATTTCTACTAACAACCAAAAAGTAATAAAGTGACCGAAGAGCACAACCCTTAGTGACCTTTGTAAAAAACTCTAGTGTTACACTGCATTCACAGAAAACTTACTATACCAAGAACTAACATGTATTATGTTTGTCTTTTTGCAGCTGACAAAGGTTACGGGCAGCTTCCATGGCTTATGACACCTGTGCGTCACCCCCGCTCTGAAGCAGAGCATAATTACAACAAGGCTCTGCAAAAAAGCCAGGGGATTGTGGAGCAAACCATCGGGCTGCTAAAAGCACGATTTCTGTGCTTGGGGCGGCCCGGTGGTGAGCTCCTGTACACACCGTGGAAAGCTGCCCGAGTCATCATAGCATGCTGCATCCTGCACAACCTGTGCCTGCACCATGGGGATTCCTGGGACATTCCAGAGGAACTCGAGCCAGAGGTACATCAACATCCTGCCTCTGGCTCCCAAAGCACAGCAGAGGGACGTCGAGTCAGAGCTGAACTCATCGCTAATGTCTTTACGCATGAGTATTTACATTTGTTTACAATGCATGTATTACATATTTCAGCACATCATGTTTGGGTAACAAACCAACCTAGGAGTTGAAGTCATAGAAAGCGCACTTTAATCGTTTCGGAAATGAAATAGCAGTACTGTACAATACTGTACATTCGTGGATGATATTGCTTCCGGTTAAAGAAGAAATCTCACTTTATGTTCATCCACTCCCAAGCTGATGTGATGAAGTGACTATATAGTGGGTCAAGGTCTAAAATGGCATTGAAACGTTCATAAACACCCAGGAAACTGTAAACTGGCTCAGTGCACAAATTAAGGGGGACGTGGTTTGAAAGGACACCCTTCCTAAAATATATAGAGAGTCCGGGAGCCTCATCATTCTTAGCATAGCCTAGCTTCTCTTTGTTTTTGCTGCAATTTTCCCTTCCAGCAAGATGTACAGGTCATGGATGACCTTGCGGGACAGGCATAAACGCCTTTTGACATTCTGGTCTTTGGTTTGAGCAAAGCAATAAAATATGTTTGGCACTAAGTTAAATTGTCCTTGGCATTTTTCTATACAAAATGACTAATAGGATTAGAATTAGATTGGCAATCAATGTGGTTTGATGTTGTGCTTGGCAACCTGGACCTCCTTCCATCACCATCAGGTGTGTTAGAATGAGTATGCAACTCGGCTAGACAACTAATTGACAACCAGTTTGGACAGAAAGTGGAAGTGTATTGTTTACAATAGTGCTAAGATCAGGCAGCACAGCACAAGGACAACAAAGCCATAACACTACCACAAATGAACAGAGGAGTTGTGTGGCAGGAAATCAATATGCAATTGAGTGCAAATGTCAGAGTAATAAATATGTACATAATACGTTCAAAAACCAATATGTGACTTTGAATATGGGACATAGGCAAACAGGGGGTTCAAGTAGTAGTTTGGAGTGGAAAGCATGCAGACATTTGTTCTGAATATTAGTTTAAAAAAATGACAAAACATTGCCGAAGATTTGCTAAACAACAGAAACTGTCATTACAAACCAGGCACAAAAACATTTCAGCAAAAGATGAATAATCCTTTTTTCAGTTATTTGATTTCTATCAAGCCAAACTACAATGACGTTTGAATTAGATCAAAAATGCTTGGTGACAATTTTTTACAATTCATACTATTGTGAGATGACATATTATGAAGTGCTTACTAGTATATATACAACTTGATCTAAATTAGTTTGCAGTGTTACAAAGCAAACCAAAAAGTATAAAAACAGTGCAAAAAATGTAACAATAAATTAATTATTTTGTGAATAAGTACAATGTAACCTAAAAAGTAGCACTTACCCAAAGGAAGATGAAGCATTAAAGATTCTACTTAACCTGTAATGGACTGTAGATACGCACAGAACAGAGAGCAGGTGTGCGCTAATTAATTGCTATGATCTCACCATTGTCAGCTTAACAGATCCTCCTTAATCGCGCAGCTGAAATCTAATCGCCTTAATTGACAGATTTGCGACCCCTATTGCTCATTATTATCAAGGCAATAATCCGGCTGGCAGTAAAGGCGCGTGTACGAGCGCACTCGGCTCCGGACCGCGGGAAACTGACTCGTGTGGAAGCGCGAACGTACGAGCGTCTAGCGTACGCGCATTTCATTGATGAATCAGGGCCTGTGTGAGAAAAACTTACTTGAAAAAAGAACAAAGGTATCATACTTTCAAACCAGAGAAATTGCATTTCTGCAGTACTTTATAACTGACAGTGGCTTTGTGTATTGCCATAACAAACCCACTTGCCTTGCTCCCTCGCTGTCCCCCGATCTCCTGCTGGTCCTCGCAGGTCCTGGGGACACGTCCTTCCTCCTTGATCTCCAACCGGTGTATGCAGAGACGATCTCTGGGGTTTCCTGGTGACGTCAGTGCATGCGTCCGTGCGGGCGGGAGGATCGGCAGGAAATTCAAATAATTTTTTGTATTGGATTCAGTACAAAATAGCTAGGAACAAAGCGTATTACAGGGGCGTAAGGCAAAAGTGTAGTCAGACAAGTTAAAGATCAGGGCAGGTACAATCGGGAGTAGTCAGACAGAGCTAAGGACAGCATAACAAAGAGCCAGAGGCAGGATCAGGGAATGCAGACAGGCACCTGGAAGCAGAGTCTAGTAGAACTCCTTGTTTAAGTCACTTCCTTTTATAAGGGTTGCAACTTGGGTTCATGTGACCAGTAAGTAACAGAACACATCACCAAAGGGAGTTCTGGAGCAGAGGCAGCTCAGGTGGTGTTCACACTCCTGCCAGTAGATGGAGTGCTTCTTCAGAATATTCTTGTCCTCTGGGGTAAAGGGGCACCCCTCAGGGAGTCAAAAAACTGAGACCAGGACATTACCAGCAGATAGGATTTCTAAACAGAGTTGATGCTGTTGCTGGCTGCAGAGGAGCGCAAGGTTGATGGCACAGACAAGGACACAGATCCCCTAGTCCTGTGCGGAACTGAGACAGTCAGATGCTGACCGACAAGCTACAGGTTTGTTAATCAGCAGTGGCTGTTTGGCTGATAGCCATGCCCCTGCAACATTTTTTTATTATTTTACGGTTTCATTAGCTACAGCTAACATGAGAATAACAACTCTATATTTAGTAGCAGTGCAGCATCGATGCTACATCATCGGAGAACATTGCATGAGTTGGACTTTTACAGGGGGCCAAACTAGAACTGTAAGTGAATATTAATATTATATTTAAGTGAAGCAGCACTAATGTTAATAGAAGGCTATAACTCCACTAGTAATTGATGGCACTACAGTTGAAAACTGGGATAATAACATTTTACCTTTTGTTGACACACTGCACACAATAAAAAGAGCCTAAATCATAATGTTTAATAAATCATTTATAGCCCATGTGGCAAGGTAACTATGCAGGAGAACAAGTGAGAGACAAGGACAGAGCATTATTGCCCCATAAAAGGAAGGACTATCAGAGCAGGATCAATAGGTATTTTATTGAATGTAGATTTTAAACCATAGAAAATTATTTTTGATGTTACAGGAATGTAATAATGCTTATATTAGATTTAATGACGGGGTCTACATATATGGTACACACAACATTTTCACATATCAATGTATTTTGTTTTTATTTGTAGATTTTATTATTTGTATATATTTTGTATCTATCTGTGCTATTTTTGCCACCAATGCATTGCAAACAGCAGTTTTCTTTCTGTATTTTGCTGGAATAAGCCTGTTTCACCAATGAGTACAAGAAAATATGAACGCTCAATACGAAATGGAAAAAAGATCAGCTTTGATCGCAAAAGGATTGTGCAGGGCTGGAATTTAGTCAATATAGCATTACAAAACAAGATAGAATAAAAACTTGAAACACATACAAAAGGCTCAAATATTACAAGAGTGCACATTAAGCCAGCAAGTGAAAGAAGGAGTAGGGATTCAAAACAGCAAAAGGAAAACCAATATAAACAAAAAAATCTAGCGGGAAATCTACAAAATATAGGCTTGCACATCTCTACCCTATGAAGGTCTGTGGAGTCAGTAAATAAATCCTTAGACTCTGACTTTCTGAATCCTCAGTTTCTGGAACCTCCGCCTCTGACTTCTCTGTATTTACAGGGTTTCTCATTTTATCTTCCCACTTTTGCATTCAAACTTTACACTTTTGCAACCAAACTTCACAAAAAAATGTAGACTTACTAATTATTCATAAATCAATACATTTAATATAAAATGAAATATAACACAACATTTATAGCATAAAAGTTTTTCTCAAGAAACATTACAATAAATATATGAAAATACATTGATGATTTGTCAATGATTATGTTTTTTGATTTATATAATTTTAATTATTAATAATTCATTAATAAAATATTTTTATTTCAGGGATTTATACTAAGTTTTTAGGCTAACAATAATATTTATCGTTTTATCTTCAAAGTTATTAGATTTATATTTAGTATTGCACTTACCCTTATGGCCAGAGAATTAGGTAATGCAGAACGTAAAAGAGTGGTAGACAGTTATCTGATTGGAAGTGATGCCTCCCAGAGAGACCAAAATTATTAAGACCTGTGAATGTTCCGGTAGAGTGAAAAAATTACCAAGAGGAGGTCTGGATGAAGCCAATAAGGAAGAGTTACGCAAGTTAATGTCCGAAGATTGCAGAATAAGCCTCAGGAAACTGAAGGATCAATTATTTGCCAAATTTGGAATTAAGTATCTATTTAAACAATAGATAGATGCATTGATAAACTCCAATGGTCATTAAAAAGAACTTCTTTAACCCCCCTAGCAATCTAATTCTGTCAGTTTTTTGATGCAAAAAGTGATCTTATGTTTTTTTTTTTGCATAGAAATTTTTGTTTATAATGTGGGCCTGTAATTCTTAGGATTAACTCCTAAGTATAATACTCCTAGGTATAATAATTATATTTATTTGTTATATGATTATCATAAAAATTTATTATATTACATAATTATAAATCATAATTATAAAAAAATAATGAAATAATAGACCACAACAATGTAATTTATCAAAACAAAACCTTGGGTGTGGAGCACCATGTTGTTGTCCAGCTTAACTGCATAAAACAAAATAAAAAATGTATTTTAGGATATGTTCTTTTATAGTGTCAAGGTTGCAAGTAATATGTTACCAAACACAGAACAGCATACATGTTGGCATAAAAAAATAAAAATAAATAAAAGTTAGAAAACACAGAGCAGCACACATGCTTACATAATGAAAAATGGCAAAAAATTAAAAAATTTCAAAAAGTTAGCACAGAGCAGCATACATGTTGGCATAAAAAAAATGTAAAAAGTTATCAAACACAAAGCAGCATACATGTTTTCATAAAAAAACAATGACCAAAAAATTTCAAAAAGTTAGCAAACACAGAGCAGCACGTTTGCATAAAAAAAAAAATTTAGCAAAAAATTTCAAAAAGTTAGCAAACACAAAGAGCGGCTTACCTGTTTTTCTTTGCAACAATATTTTCAATAACTTCATCGGTCAAAAACAACTTCAGATATGCCAGGGGGTCGTCGCATTCAGCCTCAATTTTCATCCCAGGTTCGCCGGTGAATGGAAATCTTGGCGGTGAATCACTATCGCTCAATTCCACAAGGGACTCCAAATTGCTATCGCTGCTCTCAAATTCTTCCAAAACAGCGCTTGCGCCAGCGAGATGCCTTTTGGATGCCATGCAGAGTCCAGCAATCAGTCAGGAACAATCAAGGTCAAAGATAAAAGTGATGAAATGATACATTCAGGAAGTGATTTATAAGCCATCAAAAGGTCAGATCAAGGTCAGGGCTAATAGTGGGCAAAACGTAAATCACTAAAATGTTTTGATACTTTTATTGTGTGTTTTTATGTGTTTTTACTGTTTACATAGTAATCTGCTTTTAAATTTCCGGCCCCCAGAATCCATCACTCCACTGCATCACCCGGAAGATGTCACATCTTGCCGGGTGATGCAGTGGGGATGTCCTCGCCCTTCTCACTCCCCTAGATCCACCAACGAAGCTGCTCGCATAACCCGGAGGCTGCGGGCATCACATCCTCCGGGTGGTGTGAGCAGCTACAGTAAATTCGGGGGGTGATGCCAGTGGAAAATCCTGCATGGTGCATCGCAGCAGTGTGGCAGGGACCCGGGTGGCATTTAAAAGCAGATTACTCGGTAATCTGCTTTTAAATTTCCCACCTGGCCACGCCCCTCAGTGGAGAGGCGCCCGGCATCACAGCAGCATTGTCCAATCATCTGGTGAGCAGAGGTAAGGGGGGCTCCCAAAGTTACCCCGAGTGTGACTTGGGGTTATCGCTTTTTGCATGTTTTTTTCACCCCGAGTCACATTTGGGATTACCGCTAGGGGGGTTATTTCTGCAAGGTGCCATGATTCCCACTCTCTTCAAGAAAGGCTTAGTTATGCTAACAAAATCCCTCATCTCATTGCTAAGGAAGATGAAAAAATACATCTTCTTTCCTGATGAAGAAGGTTTTAACATCTCAATGAGAACCAAAAGGGGTAGATCCCCTATCGGGTAAAGGGTAGTGCATGTTGTGGCTGGAGTGCGTTCCAGAAAATATTCAATTTGTTGTGTGAGAAATAAAAATGAGACCCTCCACTTTAAGTCACAAACACGAGAATTTAATCAAGAAGCATTTCTCAATTTTATTGATGAGGTTTTAAATGTTTTTAGTAAAAAGTGTGTTTAGCCAGGTAAAGAGCTTGGTTGAAAGTAAGGGACACCAACTCCTATATTTAGCACCATACTCTCCAACTCCTAATCCTGTTGAGAACATGTTGTCTAAATGGAAAGAAGTAGTAAGAAGAAATAGGCTAATTAATTTGTGTGCTTTATTAGAAAGCATCAATAGTGTATTTTTAACAATAAGCGAGCAGGATTGCTCAAATTATTATACAAAAAGGTTTAGCTTTTTGCTTAAGTACCTAAGAGGGGAAAGCATTAATAAATTGTTTAATTAATTATTACATATTTTTATTTAATGTTTCTTGAGAAAAACTTTAATGGTAAAAATATTGTGTTATATTTAATTTTATAATAAATTTATTTATTTATGAATAATTAAATTATTTTGAGAAGTTTGGTTGCAAAAGTGTGAAGTTTGAATGAAAAATAATTTTTTGACAAGGTGAAAATTTTATTTTGTGAAGATTGGTTGCAAAAGCGGGAAATTTGAATGCAAAAGTGTGAGGATAAAATGAGAAACCCTGTAATATTCCAATGTATTTTCCACGTTGATTGAAGGAAGGCAACATACATGCCATTTAACCACTGAACTACTGGCTAGGAGGCTGCATTCTACTGTATTGTCCAGTTTAAACAAAAGACAAAAAAATGAAAACAATAAGGTTTTATTTATAGTTTTTATCAAGTGGCTACAAAGTAGTAGCATATCATGCATAATAATCAGGAACAGGAACTTTACCAGTTTAAAAATATAAAACAACATTCTTTGGTAGTTTTAAAACAAAAACAAAGCATAACTACATAAACACAAACAAAAGCTGGAAAACCTAAAACAGTTTATATATGAAACTTGGAATATAGTTGTGGAGTAGAACAGCTTTTAAATGCAATCCAAAACTAACTCAATGTAGTGTTGTTCTAAGAAACAGATTTGCTTCTGCCAGATCCTCTTGCGTAGAAGCTCTAAAATTTTAGAGCTGAAAATAGTCTTTTAACACTGACTTGGGTGGGTTGCATTGCTGTTACGGTTCTAGCTACATCACTAATAATCTCTGAATAAACAAGGATGGCTTCTTCTACAGTCAGTTTCGATGAGCGATCATACTTTTCTACTTCTTTTAATTCTTTAAATAAACTCCTGCTGAAATCTATTTATTTGGACATTTTCTGGTCGTTTGTATTTCACGCATATGCGACGTCCCTTTACTATTGAAAGTTCCATTTTGTCCAAGTACGAATCAAAGTCTAATTTTTCATTTGAAGAGGATGATCCTGAGTTACCAGTGCTTATAGCTTTATCCAGTGGTGGTATTTCAGGTAGTAATCCTTTCATGCGAACTGCTACATCATAGAGGGCCTTTTTTGCAGTATAAGTCTGGTCATCACAACTCGGCTCATTGGATCAACATAAATAGCAGCTAACAAGATTTGATTATCCAGTAAGAGATTCTCTTTTTTCGTCATTGAAGATAGAATGCCATCAGCTATTAACCCTCCACTTTTGTTCAGGCAACATATCAAGCTCTTCCATTTCAAGAAGAAATTGAAGGGTGTGTTTGATCCAAATTGGCTCCTTTTCCTGCAGGTCCTTTCAAAATGGCATCTGTTTTAGGGGCCCTGGCTGCAACACTTACTTGCCTCAATTTGCCAATTAGAATAGCTGTATAACAATCTTTCAATTCATCACTTATTGCAAGTTGCAGAGTAGGAAGAGCACAACACATATGTTGAATAGTAGTAGCTTAGATGCTTCTTCAACAATGTTATTTAAAATGTCACTATTCTCTTCGCTTTCACTTTCTCCAATACTTGCAGAACTGTTTTCCTTTAATATCTGTCTGTCATTTTCTTCATCTACTTTTGAGTGTAAACAAGTGTAATGATATAGATATAGGTGAGTGCTATGGGCCTGATGTGTTCAGACCTTTTCGTAGATCTTCCTTTTTACATTTGACCTCTTCAATTATAAGTTTCCTTATACTTTCTCTTTCCAGAGAAACATCAAGTGTTTTAGCCATGTTTCCAATTATGCCTAAAAAGGCTGGCTGTGAAAAGAAGGATAGTGGTACACTATTCTTTACTACCATTTCAATAATGTGGTTTGTGAATTTTTCTGGTGTCATTGTTATGGTAACCTTGTCATTTATAAAGAATCTTCTTAGTTGTGTTTGGTCTCCAGTAGATTTCTGAACATTTTTTATCTCAGAAGTAGATGGAATATTTTCATTGATATCTTTCTCATTCACAGCTTCTAACACTTAAGGATGAAAACGTTGCAAGTGTCATTTCAAATTTGATGCTCTTGTAGGTGGATATTTTTAGACACACTGAAACTGCTAAACACATCACATTTGTGATGTTTTTTACCATCACCTTCAAGAATACATTGGCACACATAATGTTTCCCATCACCTGATAATGTAAATTGCTCATAAACAGCCGACTTTATTGTGTTTGTTGACAGACATTTTGCCATTGTGCTTGGGGTGTCGCTTTCACTAAAATATAAATATAAAATATGTTATACTAAATAGCATATTCTTTGATTTAAATACAAACATACACATAGTCCTGAACTATTGAAAACATACATACAACACGGCACTATACACACAAATAAGCTATAGCCCTGCACTTAACTTAGACATAATTTGTCCTATACAGAAAAACATGCACAAACTTATATACAATACACACACAACACAGAGCCCTACATTTTAATCAGAAACATACACACAATATGCACTCTACACAACTATTCATACATTCCTGTACCATACACACAAACATATACAATGCCCTGCAGTTTTATCCAGAAACATGCACACAGCCTTCCATCATAGTACACACAAGCAGCCATGCAGTTTTAAAATAAACATGAACACTTACAGTTGAATCCAAAAAAGCTGTTCTTCCAAATACTTCCAAGCTCTTTTAGCAGACAGAGGAAGTTGAGCCGATGCTGCTGCCTTTATCTTTGTTTGCTGATCTTCTGCTGAAGACAGGATAGTGGGAGCTCCAGGGCCAGGGGGGCACTTAACTAACTTCCTAGTATTAGGTGGTGTGCAAAAAAAAAAAGTTCTGCCCTAGATGGGAGCATATATGGAGAGTGCAGACAGGACACCTGAACACATCAGGCCCATAGCACTCACCTATATCTATATCATTACACTTGTTTACACTCAAATGAACTTGTTAAACACATTGCCCCTGATTCATCAAGTGACTTTTAATGCAAGCTTGCCAGTGTAAAGCTGCCGGAGATGCGCGGCTCCGGCCGCGAGCTTTTTCAGTTGCTGAATAGCGCGATGGCGTACGATTTCGGATCGCGAATACGAATGCCCGACCGATAATCCGATTCTGCTTGATGGATCAGGGGCATTATATCTGAAATAAAATGAAAACACTTTTTGTAATGTACATAATCCAGATTACAATAATGTGAATGTCAGGTTGTATAATAGCTCAGCTGAATTTCACACTAGTGGAAATAACAACTATTCACTGGGCTATATTCTTACATCAGGGAAGTATTTAATTATGACTTTTGTTTGTGAAATAGGACATTTGAACTTGCTGTATTTTTTTAATTTAATTTAAATTTATCAGGAGTCAGAGTAAGCACATTTTTATAGATTCTGACTCCAGATACCCAAAATTGTTTCCGACTCCTCGACTCCAACTCTGATTCCACAGCCCTGACCCTATGACAACGTAAAAGAAACAGATTTTGCATGTAAAGTTTTCAGCCAAACAGTTTTCTCATCATTATTAGAAAGAGCTAAATCTTTTAAGATTTCATTTAATAAGAGTTTGGTAGAACCTGTCACAGATATCAGCAAAGCTAATGTGAGACGTGTGGTTCTCCTACATTTTATTTCTTACCTGGCATCCAGCCTGATGCATTCTAAACTGTTTTTCTTAGGTGACGTTGGATCTCACCTGCTGGCTTGTGGAGTGCTCTGTCATCAATTATGACAGAACATTTTTAAAAGTCACCAAAAACTTTCTAAAGTTCAAGAAACACCACAATGAAGTTTATAGATGGCAAGTCTAAAGCTCAGTCATAATAGTCAATTCTGGTCTTTTGTGTTTTTAAAAGATGTTGTTTGTGTCTGCCCAAGTCATAGGGCCTTGTATGGTTCAATAGTTTGAGACACACAGTCCCTACCTCTGCCCCCTTTATCTTGGCCACCTAAGCTAAGTGACCAGATAAGAACCTGTTTGAAAATTATTGGGAACTTCAGTATTGGGATACATATGTCTGACCGACGATCCCTTGCTGTGCGCCATCACTGTATCACACCTCCTTTATTCTGTTTAGCGATCCTACTTGTAGCAGCAAAGAGAACAAAGAATTAGCACCATCTCCTACACCTCTTTAGCCGTGCAGCCTAAGATGTAATTTCTCCCCAGCATACACACAGCCTGTGACCCAAGTTTTGTATTTTCCCTTGGATACCCTGTCTGGTGGACTCATTACCTGGCTTTGTATTCTGAACTTGTCCCTGCTGGAATCTTGGTACGGCATTATTTGTGGGCTTTTGGTCCACTGTCAGTCCTTTGCCAGACACCATCCCTTGGGCTCAGAAGTCCTCGGGGCAACCGTGTGCTGGGATGATGAAGAGTGCAGCGTTCGATGGGGCGACTGGCATCTAGCAAGCTTTGGTGCTGGACCAGGGCCTTACACTCCTACTTTTTTGTTCTTTGCTTTTACAAGTAATTTTATTCAATATACATAACAAAAATACAATACACCATCAGAGTGCAAGCAATGAGAAATAAACTGAACAAAGGGAAACAAAACATTCATAACTTGGTGGTTATATTGATCAGTATGAAACTATAGGTAGTCCCTGGGTTACATATGAGATGGGGACTGTAGGTTTGTTTTTAGGTTGAATTTGTATGTAAGTCGGAACAGGTATATTATTTTAATAAATGCAATTAGGACAGATGTTTGTCTTAACATACTATTAGGCAGCGAGGTGTCAGTTTATGGAGCCTAGACATTTAATAACTTTTGGGGGAAACTGTGCTTTGATATGCAAAAAGAAACAACTGCAGAGTTTGTCTTGGTCATTAAAGAGATACAGGAGCTTGCAGAACAGCTCAGATTTCTTCTGCGTCATGCAGATTTCTTTCTTCGTCATGCAAAAAGCCTCTGTCCTGCACACGAACAAGCAGAGAAGCCCGTATCTAGCCGGCTGCATGTCAGTATGTCCTTAACTTGGGGTCTACATGTATCTGAAAACCATGAGATAGTACTAACATGTAAACAAATAGGGTAAAGAAAGCATAGCAAAAAAAGAAAAAGAAAACAAACAAAGAGGGGGGAGGGGAGTAAGGGTATACTAAAAAGTGTAAGGTCTGTGTACTGTCCCTGTCTAGTTTCTTTTTCTTGCATGACATCGAGTGCACATGAAAACACAAAGTCTATCAAGGGTTCATACTTTTTTTCTTTTTTTGCTGCAAACGAAAAAAAAAACATTCAATCAGATAATGTTTGTAGGTAGTTCACAAGATCTTTTTTTAACAGTGCATACTGCCCTGTCTTAATAGTTAGTAAAACATCAAAACAAAGTGCACAAAGAGCTCCTCTTATCTACGTATCCCCAATTGAGGAACAGAAAAATAAAAATACAGATTGTATGTTTGGTAGAAACTGATCAGCATTAGGAAAGTATTTAAGCATTTGAGTAACAAATAAAGAGAGATTGTGCAGGTTTTATCCAACAAAATTAGAGAGACAATATTTCTTGCATGACATCAAGTGCACATGAAAACACAAAGTCTATCAAGGGTTCATACTTTTTTTCTTTTTTTGCTGCAAACGAAAAAAAAAACATTAAATCAGATAATGTTTGTAGGTAGTTCACAAGATCTTTTTTTAACAGTCTACCATATGTATGCACAAATGGAGCAACAGCTCCTAGGTGAATAGCACTGTGACAGATGTGAGCAAGTCGCCCTTGTGGTATCCAGCATTGGAGAGCTGGAGAAGCGCATAGGAACACTGAAATCACTGGATCATCTTGGGAGGGGTTTCCTGATCACTGAGCAGGTAGTTAATGGCTTAGATGTGGAGGGTGGGGAGGTTAATCAGAATGAACATGTAGGGGGATGGGTTACTGTAGTTAGGGGGAGTGGCAGGGGAACCCAGAAAAGGAAGGCTAGCCCTGTGTTTGAGCACCCTAACAAATTTGCAAAGTTATGTGTAGATGTGCAGGTGGCAGACCCATTGTTGGCAACCCTTAGATGTTACTGCTACCTCCAAGAGCTAGGTGAGCAGCCATTTTTAGTAGGGGTGAGGAAGGCAATGCAGGAAGGTGTAGAAAATTGGTGGTCATAGGGGATTCTATGATAAGAAGGACGGATGGAATATTTTGTCAGCCAGATTCCTTTAACCGAATGGTTTGCTGTCTTCCTGGTGCCAGGGTTTGACAGGTGATGAACAAATTACTGATGGGCTGGGCATGACCCAGCTTTCTTGGTCCATGTTGAAACCAACAACAGGATAGATGGAGGATGGAGGATCCCTAAAAATCAGTTCATCAAGAACTAGGTTTCAAGTTGAAGGGACCTCCAAGGTTTTATTTTCTGGAATATTGCCTGTGCCATACACAACACAGGAAAGGCAGAGGAAGACTAGGCAGCCAAATGCATGACCTAAGTTCGGGTGTTAAAGGGAAGAGTTTTTTTGTTTTCTTAGAGCACAGGGCTGACTTTTCATTGGGGTACAACCTATATGCCAGATATGGTTTGCACCTAAATGGAAGGGAGTCTGCTGTGCTAGGGGAAAGATTTAAGAGAATGTTGGAGGGATTTTTAAACAAGGACAGAGGGGTGGGACACTTAAATAAGGTGTCAGAAAGCTGAGACGGGGTAAGCCACAAGTGGAGGGTGGATTGGGGATAGTTAGGGGAGGGTTATGGATAAATATAAGAAGCTTCCCATGTTAAAAACAAACAGTGGATTGTGCAGTACTATTTGTACTGAAAAAACAAAAGGATTTGGCAAATAGTGCTGGAAAATGCAACAATAGTTTAAAGAGCCTGTTCACCAATGCTAAAAGTCTGGCAAACAAAATAGTAGAGTTGGAGCCTTCATGAATGAAGAGCATTATGATTTAGTTAGTATTACTCAATATTCCTGGTTATGCTCTCTTTCTCAAAGACAGAGTCAAATGAAAAGGTGGTGGTGTCTGTCTGTATATGAGAAGTGATCTAAAAGTGAATGTGAAAGAGGAAGTTGATGATTGAGCATGTGATGAGGTTGAGACATTATGGGTGGTGTTGAATGTTGGGATGCAAATAAGCAATCTATTTTTGAAGTCTGCTATAGGCTTTCCAATGCTAATGACGAAATAGAGAATCAAATACTAGCACAGATAGAAAAAGCAACAAAAACTGGAAATGTTTTAATCATGGGAGATTTCAACTACCCTGACATTTACTGTAAGAATGGCACTACAGGACCAGCAAAAGGGAGGAAATGTATTAATTTAATACAAGATAATTTTATCGTACCGTTTTTTTAGAAGTCCCAACTAGAAATGATACTTTGCTGGACTTTCTAACAATGCAGAGCTTATAACAAATGTGCATATAAGAGAATCTGGGTAGCTGTAACCATATTATGATTTCATTAAATGTAAGCTGTAAACAGAAAGCAAAAACAGGAAAGATAAAAACATTTAATATTAAGAGAAATAAAACTTCAAAATGAAAGATAGATTGCAAGGGAAAGTAAGGAAATCCCAAACATTTTTTTAAATAAATTAATAGCAAAAAGATCAGATCTGAGCATGTAGACCCCTTAAAGTATGTCTCTGGGTTGGTAACTGGGGAAAAAGAAGAGGCGGATATATTGAACTCTTTTTTTAGCTCTGTGTACACAAACAAAAATGGCAGAGCTCAAGTCCAAATTCATAATAGCAATGTCAAAGCCTTAAATTAGTCACAATCGCTAAAAATTGATATGATTGAGAAACAGTTGGGCAAAATTAGGGTTGACAAAGCACCAGGACCTGATGGATTATATCCACGTGTCTCTGAAGACCTGAGTTCAGTTATTTCAAAGTCATTATTTCTAATTTTTAGAGACTCTTTAATCACTGGCATGGTACCAGTAGATTGGCGTAAGGCCAATCTTCGAAAAGGCAGCAAAGTCATGACTGCGGCTAGACAGATCTTGGCAGCCTATCCAAAAACACAACCCCCTCCCTTTAACCAGTACCAACCATCCCCATTTTATTAGCTAATAACCAAACCACACACATCTCTTTTTGGTTAATGGCCCGAAGGCCTTTTATTACAATTTTAACCTATTCAAATGTATACTATTATTAAACTTCCATATAAACTTTAATATAGCTATAACCTAAATAAATAACAAAATAGAAAACCATATATTAACATTTTACCTTAATAAACATTATACAACAATTACCCATTTAACCCCTTACTGGTTGCTGTTCCTAGTAGGCACACCAAAAAAACGGGTGGTCTGCTTTACCAAATCAGTATGTGTATATTTGCTCCCAGCCACCAAACCTCCCAGCTCGGGAATGACATACCTTACTTTAACCACAGTCCACCACCACAAATTAAAAACACAATCCACCAAAGCCATGGAGGCTCCACACCCCAATCCACCATAACATTACACCAAAAGAACCATCATCCCAAGGACCTCAACCGCTCGCTCTTACAAACAACCAACCCCCTCCAACTTTACATAACTAAATAAACCTAAAACCAAGGTAATGGTCTCCAAGTTCCTGATCCTGTCCTTTTTAACCATTTAACCCCTCCTTCACCTACGCCCCCTCATACTTCACCTCTTGCTAACTTCAAGTACTCAACAATAATCTTTTCCTAGCCTTGCTTCAGGCCTGACTTGAGTGCGGCAAGACAGTTAATGGCAGCCTATCCATAAACACAATACCCTTCCTCCCCCATTCCCCCTCCCTTTAACCAGTACCAACCATCCTCACTTGATTAGCTAGAAACCACGCTACACACATCTCTTTTTGGTTAATGGCCCAAAGACCTTTTATTACAACATTTCAAAATTATTCAAATGTATAACATTAATAAACTTCCATATAATTTTTATATAACCATAACCTAAATAAATAACAAAATAGAAAATCATAAATTAACATTTTACCTTAATATACATTATACTACAATTAACCATTTAACATTACACCAAAAGAACCAGAACCCTGAGGACCTCATCCGCCACAGCGCCACAAGTGAGACACCTCACGCTTGTGCGTTCCTCCAAGCCAGCAGTGCCCTTTGAATACTCTCATGAAGAACCAAGCATCAAAAATCCATGCCAACTTCATTCAAATGTACCCCATCTGACCTAAAATACTAACATGTGTCAACCTCCAGTTCCCTATAACACATTACAATACAGGCATTCCGAGCAAAAAACCTGGCCACATCCTTGCTTTGTTTATTCTCTCCACCGATCTAGCTTCCACTGCAACCTTGCCACCATATCGGACCACACTACCACCAAATTAGGAAAGGAGGAGGGTAATCTCAAAAATCCTATTTTATATCGCTTATCAATTCCCTAACCGGCCTCACCCCCAAATCCTTCCCCCAGCATAAATAACCCCAATCTCAGGAACAAACAAATCTACGAACTTCAGGCATAACCCAACTCCATTGCATTCCAGATCCACCTTACCAAACCTGCTGAATAAGGTATGCCTAACTGTCTGCCATCTGGGCGCACAGCCACTCTCCTCACAGCCCCAGACACATAGGAATGCCCTATGATCCAAAGAAGGCCTGAAATATCACCTAAAATAAAAATATTGTTAAAATTACAACCGCCCATCACGCCTAATCACCTTATAACTAAATGCATGTGTTACTGAAACCTCTGCGACTCCCTGTGCCCAATCCTCTTAATGATATCCTCACCCCATCCAGCTACTTCCGTAGCCGCTCCTATCCTAAAAGAATGAGAAAAGAACTCCTTATCATTCAGACCCTCTGCCCGCAGACATTTCCTTAAAAATTGCCAAAAATTTAAACCGAGACAATGCCAAACCATTCTCATGCATCAAAAAAGGACCCTCACCCTCAAAAATTCCACAACCGCCGCCACTGGGCATGCCTATCCGCCATCCACTTTTGCCAGCTCAATCCCAAAACCACGACCAAACTGATCCGTCTACAACCAAGAAATCCAAATACTCACCCTGCTCCTAGACCACTTCACATCTTCGATGCGTAACATCCCCCCCCCCCCCCCCGACCGACCGGTCGCCGGGCTCACCAATTCCCCAATCCACATTGCCCCAAACAACGCTACTACAAAAGCCATCCTAAACAACAAAAACTCATATTGCGAATCACAAATCCCTCGTAATCTGTCCAGCACTGCCTTTAACAATGTGAAAGATACTGGTGTCTGATTATCCACCACCTGCCGATCCTTCTTTTAACCCTTCAAAACCTGACAAACAAAAAATTCTTTAGTAGCATCCTTAACACCCAACAGTTTAAAAAAAAAGGCCAAACTAGCCAATGTACGATTCACCACTGACACTGACACCCTTTATGCAAAACATCTACGTAAAGAATACAACAATACACTGGACAGTGACTCCTCTGTATCCTCCTTCCCATGATCCGCACAAAATCTGAACCACTTCGCCCAGACTGCTGATTAGACCATCTATGTAGACTGACACACAAATCGCTTGATCATACCCGCTAGGAGTCCAACACAATCTTCCACAGCTCTGGCAGGAAACTACTCCTTGCCCATCTGCTCCTGGTGCCAACTGCCGAAACTGATCCCACTGAAAGCGAGACAAGGCATCCACAATGAACAGCATGGTGGTTCAGAGGTAACACTCTTGCCTTGGCAGCACTAGGTCCCAGGTTCGAATCTCGGGTAGGACACTGTCTGCATGGAGTTTGCAGGTTCTCCCCCATGTCTGCGTGGGTTTTCTCTGGGTACTCTGGTTTCTTCCCACATCCCAAAAAAAACATGCAGTATGGTTAATTGGCTTTCCCTCAAAATTGACCTTGGACTTCATTAATGATATATGACTATGGTAGGGACATTAGATCGTGAGCTCCTTTGGGGACAGTTAGTGACATGACTATCGACTTTGTACAGTGATGAGTAATATGATGGCGCTATATAAATACCGTGTAATAATAATAATAATTGTCAACCCAAGGTATATGTACAGCACTAACTGCAATATTCCAACGTAAACCCAACACCAAATGTCTCATCAGCTTATTCACCAGTCACCCCCACCTCTACCCATTCCTGCAGCCATGCCCCTGTACACCAAGTTCCCCAGAAAAATGCACCTTAAACAACTCCAGATTGATGCTCACCACCAAGCCATCCATCCAAACCGACCACCCATTATATCCTTCCAAAAAGGTCCGCCACACTGCCAAATCTGCTCGTAACTCCTTACCCAGCCGAATGTAATGTGCTGCTTCTTCCGTTTACAAGCCCTCCCCACTTTCTCAACCTTTGCTCCCAACTTGCTCTCAGGCAACTGGCATTCCATGGCTTGTGTATCTATCACAATGGCCAAGAATGCCAATTCCATAGCAGGCCCTTCTGTCTTCTCGCCCACTAAAGGAACACCAAACGAACAAAACTGGACATACCTTGGAATCCGCTGGGCCAATGCACATAATAATGAATGGTCGATGGAACTTCTGTCAAGTCCCTGACCACCCACTCTAAAAAGGTGCTGAATGTCTCAAAAAGCGCACAAGACAAGGAACACCCCATAGGCAAGCACCTGTCCAAAAAAATCGCACCTTGCCACATACAGCCCAAGGAACACTGGCTACCTGGATAAACCGGCCACAACCTGAAAGCTGCCTCAATATCAGCTTTTGCCAACAAGACGCCCTTCCCATACCTGCGCACCTGCGCAATAAAAAAATATAGGACACAGAACAAAGATCCGGGTCAATGGTCGCATTAACGGAACCCCCCACCGGATAACAAAGGTGATCCACCATCCTGAACTTGTTAGGCTCTTTTTTTAGGAGCCAAACCCAACAAAGACATAACACATCTGCCCCAATTCCACCTCCTTGCTCAATTTTGCTGATACTACCCCTGGTTGTGCCAGAGCTGATTTAAAATTCTTTGCCCAGGGGGGACCCCCATTGAGCAAGGAATACAAAACCCATCCTGAAAACCCTGTTCCAAAAATCGTGCTGCTGCCTGGTACGGGTACCTATTTAGAAAGGAAACCATCCTTTGTATCATCACTGACATCTGTCCCTTTTCCAGCGTGGTCACTAAGCCATCCTTTTCCTTGCCTAAAGCATCTGGAGAGGCCATGCACCCCACAACATTTGGAACACTCGTGCCTGGACTGACACATCCCTCTGAACCTGCACACCCCTTCATTAAACTGCCAGCATAACCCTTTTTACGGAGGACCGGGGACCCCAAGGTCACTGAGCCTCGAGCCCACCCAAGAAAGAGGGGATTCACCACTCTAGACAGCATCATCTATTTCATCCATAAGTCAATGTCCTTATGGTCCCAGCAAATGGATGGGCGCACAGCTTTCTGCTGACAAAAGTGTTCGTCATACCGAAGCCATGCCAAACCATCGTATACCCAAAGCGCCTCAGCAATTGCATCCAGGTAACAGAAAAAAGCTGAGCATTGCTCAGGTGCCCGATCCCTATCACACTTGCCAAGATCACAAAAGCCTGCAACCAGTTTGCAAATGTCCTAGGAACCATCCTGACTCTCCTCACCACCAGTGGGAGCAAAAAAAAATGTCAATAAACTCTCCTTGCCAAACCTTTACCGCACTTCTTGCTTCAGATGTGCCCTCAAAGGTTCCTCGAAACAAACTAATACTCCCCCACTAGCCACACCCTCCACACTAACCTGCTCCATCACTCCATCACACCAGCATTCTTGCCCATTAATCCCAAGGACTCCATGTACCCTGCCTTTCCCCCCCCAAGTTTCTCCCCTTCCCTCCAACCAGCAACCCACCATCCTCTGCCCCCACCTCCATCGCCACTGAAGCCTGAAGCACCTCCCACCCAGCACCCCCCCATCATGCCACCCCTATGCGCCTCAACCCCTAACAGCACCGCCCGCAGGGCCACCAAAAGCCCCTGCGCCCCGTGATTTTTACCAGCACTACTTACGGCCCAACCTTCCCCTCTGACTTCCCTTTCCATTTCCCCTCTCCCCCAACCCTTGCTAACATCCATAGTTAGAAAAGTCCTAGAGAGTTTAATAAAAAAACACATGGAGTATTTTCTGCTAGAAAATAATACTATAAGTGATAGTTAGCATGGATTCAAGAAAGACCAAAATTGTCAAACACTCTTAAATGGATTTAAGTCCATACAGGATGACTAAATTCTACAAGCAGACCTGGGTGTACTGTTTGATTGGGTAGCCAAGTGGCAAATGACATTAATTACACTGGGAAACCATTTTAAACAAATTTTTTGTTGACTTAAATTTTTAAGCCTATTTACACTAAAATAGGTATGCTGATTCTGAAAATGCAGTTAGTTTTCTTCTATCACATCAGGTTTTTTCTCTACCACTTATAATATTGTGATTACTGTAGCGTGGATTCGTATAGGTTATTCATTTACACGCAAGACAGTGTGGTCAGAGGTTGTGCGCTGCTCTACGTAGCGTGAAAAAGCAAAATTTATTTTTCTAATTACACACGTATTTCCTTTCTTTCAGATCATGTCTGGCTCTGCTGTTTCTCATCAAAAGTACCTAAACAACCCTGATTCATTCTGTTATATCTGTGGCAGTTTCACCATTCACAGTCAAAGAGCGAACATCAGCACATTCGCAGAGCAAGCCTATTTGGCATATTTCAAAGTTAAACTTGGTGATCAAGATAAGTCTTGGGCCCCTCATTTGATGTGCAAACAGTGTGTCGAGGGTTGATGTATGTGGACAAAGGGAACAAGTGATAAGATGCCATTTGGTATACCTATGGTTTGGCGAGAGTAAGGAGATCATTTCACTGACTGTTACTTTTGTATAGTGAAAACTTAAGGATTTAAACAGAAAAGTAAATGTAACTTAGTGTATCCTAGTCTACCATCGGCTATACACCCAATGGCCAGATGAAATCCCAGTGTCAGTTTTCGTTACACTACCCTCTCTTGAAGAACATGATTATGGTGATGAACTAGGTGATAACAATGATGAACAGTTTGAAATTGAAGAGGACTCAGCATGAGTTATCAGCATGAGTTAAGTGATTTGGCACGTGATTTGGGACTATCGCAGAAGGCTTCAGAACTCCCAGCATCAAGACTGCGTGATAAAAACTTACTTGAAAAAGGAACGAAGGTATCCTACTTTTGAACCAGAGAAATTGCATTTCTGCAGTAATTTAGAACTGACAATGGCTTTGTGTATTGCCATAACATACATGGTTTAATGGAGGAATTGGGAATTCCAATCTTTAACTCAACTAAATGGTGACTATTCATCGATAGCTCAAAGCAGAGCTTAAAATGTGTCCTCCTTCACAATGGAATATATTTAGCTCAGTCTCAATTGGCCATTCAGTTTCTCTTTGTGAAGAATATGCAGATATAAAGAGAGTCATTGAGGTATTGCAATATCAAAAACACAATTGTCATCTTTGTTGAACTTAAAATGGTATGCTTTCTTCTTGGTCAGCAATGCGGATACACCAAGTATCCCTGTTATCTGTGCATGTGGGACAGCAGAGCATTGGTTGGAAAGGAATTGGCCTCCAAGATGTGCCCTAAAACAGGTGATCCAAACATTCTACATGAGCCACTTTGTGATGGAAAGAATATTATATTCCTGCCTCTGCACATGAAACTGGGTCTGATGAAGCAGTTCATTAAAGTTTTGCCAACTGAAGGAGAATATTTCAAGTACCTCACTTTGGCATTTCCTAGCCTGTCATTTGAAAAAATAAAGGCAGGTGTGTTTGATGTTCCACAGATTTGGCAGCTCATCAAAGATAAACATTTCATCAGGTCAATGTCAGAAGTCAAAAAGAATGCTTGGTTAATATTTAAAGCCATTGTCAAGGATTTCTTGGAAACACAAAAGCAAATAATTACACAGAAAAAAATAGTTCAGAAACTCTTGGGGAGCTACAAAATGCTTGGTTGCAATGCATCAATGTGCATTTTCTGTATAGCCATCTTTCTAACTTCCTGTTAAACCTTGGTGCAGTCAGTGATGAGCAAGGTGAACCATTCCACCAAAATGCTTGGTTGCAATGCATCAAGGTGCATTTTCTGCATAGCCATCTTTCTAACTTCCTAGTAAACCTTGGTGCAGTCAGTGATGAGCAAGGTGAACCATTCCACCAAGATTTGAAGGTCATAGAAGGACAGTATCAAGGTGGATGGGATGTACATACCCTGTTTCCCCGATTATAAGGCACTGTCTTATATTTTTTTGAAATGCCAAAATATGCCCTAGGTCTTATTTTCAGGGGATGTCTTATTTTTCCATGAAGAAGACTACAGTACACATTTATTGTTGAAAGTCACTCATGATCACTCATTGTTACTTTCAGTTTCACTCTGCACTGCAGCCAGGAGCAGACACGTGCTGCAGCCAGCATCAAGGAGACACACACAGGATCGGATCTCAGAGCATGTCTTATTCACGGGTGAGTGTCTTATTTTAATTATTTTTTTCAAAAATGGGGGGTGGCTTATTTAATGGGGATGTCTTAAAATCGGGGAAACACGGTATGATGACAGACAATTGTTGGAGCATCCAGTGGGATTATCCTAACACTTAACACTCCAGGAAAAGCTATAGGCGTAAATTTTTGCCTTAACTGCTTACCTGATTAATTTTCAAATGTTTTAGTGTAAAAAGAAATGTCATAGAGTAAGAAAAAATCTTTTGTATGAACAAAAGAAATTTAAATAAACAGTACATTCAAGTTTTTATTTCATTATTTTTTCATTGTATGTAAAATTTGTATGTTTTTTGACAAAAATGGAGGGTACCCTGTATTGTAAAAAGTGTATCTGATAGCAAAAAATTGGGGTCATTGCTGGATTCACCACTAAAAAAATAGTAAAAAACAAGTGTAAGATCTAACTAAAAAAAATGCGTTCCCCGGCGTTATAGATATATGTAAAGTTATGCACTGGGGGCTAACAGCATGTATGCTTTATACTGTTCAGGGGTATTACATTTGGGGGAGTCAGAAATAGAAAAGGATCTGGGGGTTCTGGTAGATAATAGACTTAATAACAGCATGCAAAGCAAAGCTGCAATATCAAAGATAGTAAAGTACTTTTGTGTATTGCGTTGTTTAGGAAAAATATCCAAAACCTGTGACGGTAACAGGTAATTGGATATATGGTGAAAAAAAATTACTTTGTATCACTGTTGTATGTATTAACTACAAAATACACACTTGACTTTTGCACAAAAACTCTGAGCCTTAAACCTCTTTCTTTCCTCTATATCTACACGATACGTTCTATAACAAATAATAAAGAGGTGGCTCTAGAAAACTTACTCTAAGCAAAGATAAGAGCCAACACCCACCAACAAGTTACTTTTGTGTATTAAAAGAGGAATAGACTGCAGAGATGGAGACATATACCTGCCCCTGTACAAAGCATTGCTCAGACCACATCTGGAATTTGTAGTCAAGTTTTGGGCACCAGTTCACAAAAAAGACATTGTGGAACTGGAGAGAGTGCAGAGAATAGCAACTAAATTAATAAAAGGAATGGATGAGCTTAGCTATGAGGAGAGATTAGCTGAACTGAATCTATTTTCCCTTGGGAAGAGACGTTTGAGGGGGATATGATCACCCTGTATAAATATATAAACGGTCCATATAGAGAACTCTCTTCCCCATTATTCACTTTGAGGTCATTACAAAGAACAAGTGGGCACTCTTTTCATCTGGAGGAATAGAAGTTTAAACTCCCGATAAGGACGGGATTCTTAACAGTAAGGTCTGTGAAAATGTGGAATTGGCTCCCTCAGGAAGTAGTTTTAGCAACAACTATAGATTGCTTTAAGAAAAAGCTGATTGCTTTTCTAGAAGCACAGAATATAACTGGGTATTAAGGATTTAAAGTAAAGATAGCAGTGACTGTTAATCCAGGGAACATCCGATTGCCTCATGGAATCAGGAAGGAATTTTTTTCCCCTGTTAAAGCAAGTTGTACCAGGGTTTTTTTTGCCTTTTGCCTCTAAACCAACTTTGTCCATAGGGTTTTAAATCTGGGATATGTTTATTTCCCTAGTGGTTGAACTTCATAGACTTATGTTTTTTTTCAACCTGACCTACTATGTAATATACATAGAGATCCACTCATATATCTTTTGGGACTCCCTATAAAAGGCTTGCCCAAATTACAAGCTAAATTAATGGCACATGTGCTTACGGCTGCAAGGTGTCTGATAACTTTACATTGGAAGGCCACGTCCCCTCCAACTTTGATCTTCATAAACGATTACAGGATGTGAAATTGATGGAACTGTTGACAGCCAGAATAAATGACCGACTAGACAAACATGAGGTGATATGGTCTACTATGGATCAATATTACTCCTCACATACCCGATAGATATTGATACATCTACATTGCCTGGGCTTGGATACAAGCACTAAGCAGTCAGTTTCTGTCTCCCTAATTTGGTAACCTCCGGTCTACATACAGTCTTTTTCTTTTCTCTCTTTTTGTTTCTTCTTCTTTCCTCCTCTAATTATAACAATTTTTTTTCTAAAACTATAGGTAAATCAGACGAATAGATGACAATATATAAGTACAAGGGAAATGCATGCTACAAATTATAATGAATCATTTAATGTAAACACCCACTGTTGTAAATGATATAATACTACAGAAAAATACTAAGTACTGCAGTAAGCATATTGTTACAGCACAAACTCTATTGATTTAAAGGTTATTTGTGTAAGGGCATACTACAGTAAAGGAAATTGCAGTATAAGGTAAGTGTAAAAACAAATTACTACACGTGACATCCAGTGGATTCCTATCAGTATAAGAGCATGTTGCTTTTAGCAAAATGAAAAAGGTAGTACAGGATACTACCACTGTATAATTAACCTTTCTGATTCAATTTGCCCCTGAAGTAGAGTGATAAGTATTTAAAACCCAGGATGTTTACAGAATTTAGGGATGTGCAAATACTGTTTTTTTTTTCACCCAGACATGGAAAATAATACAATTTATCAACTAGCCCCTGCAGCAACTATTCCTCCTTCATAAGTGAATGAGCTTCTCAGCTAAACTGCTGGGGTGACCTTAGCCCTGACTCCCCAGAGTATGGGGCTTTCACACTTAAAAACTTATAGATCTCCACAGAGATTACATCTCACAATATGTACATCTGTATACTTTTTGTCTTTCTAGTTACAGTGTAGTATTTGTACAGGTTGGTGTGTAAAAACTAGAAAGAAGGAACCCCCAACAAGCATTACAGAGTCACCTTTATAAAGTCAAGTGTTGCCAAATTATTCATTTATTGTAATAACCTCCTGACCACAAGATTTAAGGTGCATTTAATACATGTTATGTGCCAGTAAAAGCCCCTCTTGAGTAAACATCCAAAAACCCTAAGTCTGCTGAAACATTTCAGAAGTAATTTCACAAGCCCTGGTAGACTACATCTACTAGTTCCTCTTCCAGCAGCAATATTAAAAGGTTATGTAAGCAGGTCGGGAAGGAGTAGAGAGCACACACTCCTAAAATAGCACAGGACTATGCTAGAGAATTGATCAGTCACATTTTCTAGCAAGTTCAAAGACACATTAGAAGAAAAAAAAACAATGCTAATAGAAAGGAAAATGCTGATAGTCATGTGACTACACAATGGGTCTGATTTCTCAAAGCTGTCCAGAAGTGGATAAGATAAACTATCATAAGGGAAACTGTGTGGTTCAGCAAGCCTGGAATGGTTTTGCTCGAGGATTGAAAACATTTGTGAAATAAGAGCAAATTATTTTATGAAATCTATTCCAGGTTTGCTGGATCACTCAAGTTCCCCCTTGATAGTTTACCTTCTCCAGTCTTTTGACTTTAATAAATCAGGCTCAATACATCGGAATAGCTTCACAAATATGCAGGTCCGTCACATCAAAGCAAATATTCAGCCAAAAATGTATTTAGGTTTAGGATAGAGTGGGGGGAGGGTTAGGGCTTTTGTTTTGTTTTTATTGCCACCTGTGTTTCTATTAGTGAGATTTCCACTTACTGTCATTACAGGAACTGATGGTAAATCTATGCTACAGCAACAAGACATGTTAGTGAAGTTAAACCTTTTGACAATATTGTTATTGATGTATATATTTCATTCCAGTGACATATGTAACCCCCTATTTATTGTAGAAAACTAAGAAAAATCTTCCTAATAAGGACACAGGTAGAAATAGGACCTTTTTGAAAATGTTAACTTTTCAAACAGTTAGGCTTTTAACCACAAAAAAAGATCAATAATAACAGATAGTGGAGGAGAAAGGTGGAAAATGTTTTTTTATGTTTTATTAATTATTAATCAGTCACCAGTTTAAGTACTGCTATACAATATCACATCAATGACAGCACCAGAAAAAATGATATAGCTTCAATTCATCTCCAAAAGTTTCCTGTGCTTCGAGCCATTGTAAGGCTTCATTTAGTGATTTGCAATAAAAAATCTCCAGGGGTTTGTGCACTGCTAATGCATATACTATAGATGTATGTGCTTTTAATTAGCTTGTGTTTGAAGACTGGCTGGTATTGCAACATAACCAGTGGAATTGTTTTATTTATTATGCATAAAAAAATACAAAACTTATATATGTGTAAATAGTCAAGACTAAGATACTGATATTTTCTGGCAGCTGTAGAACTCTGCAAAAATGCCTGTCTATTTAGAAGTTGCAGAAATATTGTGCTTCAAAGTGTAGACTTCATAAGGAGCAACAAAGCTCTTAAGTATTTTTTTCTGGGAGTTCTTTCAAAGGCATCTGCATGATACAACTCTTATGGTTGGAGGGTAGCCTGCCTCATATGTGCCTTCGCTAAGGGACTGAAATTTTCCACCACTCCCTACACAAATATGAATAATGTCATTTTACATTTTGAGTCCTGCTGTCATAAAGAAACTTGAAATCCTTTGATACATGTTTTCTTTGTTCATCAGTTTCTAACATCCTGTTAGATAACCGTATATGAGTAAAACCTTTATGGATTTTTTTTCCTGAAATCTAGAAATGCATACATGCAACTGAAACCAAACAAAAATTCATGAACAGAAATAGTAACAGATTCATGGAGGATAGCTGGATGTTACATGATGGAGTGGAAAGCACATCATGATGATCAATCAGATTTCAGCTGCCAGAGCTGTTATAACCTTGAAATATTATATCTGATCGATTACAATTGCCATGTCTCTAGCCTGAAATTCAGCAGCAAGCAGACCTCACAGCAGAGCGGTGATGGACTGAAACAATGACTAGGTGCAGGATCCACTGGGTCCTGATCGGGCAGGACCTTCTTCCAGCTGAGTGGGACCTTTTCAGCCTTCTCTGCTCGCTACCTATCCTACTGTGCCTGCCATAATATCTCAGCAGCCACAGATTACCTCAGAGCTAAAGAGGATCTAGAAAGCATTGTCCTGAGAATGCAGAGCACCTATAAATCTGAAATGTTAGAATTAAAGCGGGACCTGGGGAGCAGGATGGAGGACATTGAGGATACTAAGGAGGAACTCCAGAGTCACTTCAGTTCAGCCCACTGAGGCAGTAGACATGCACTCTATCCTTCTTCAACAACTCCTATATCAACATGATGATTTGGAGATTAGGGGGTTTCCCTTCCAGCTGATCACTACCCTAAACAAGAAAACTGTCTTCTTCCGCCAACTTGAGGAATTACCAGATACAGGAATTGCCAGAAAATTCAGAAGACAAGCCAAAGTTAAGCACAGACTTTGTCCTCCAAACAAGGTCATGGTCACAGGTAGAGGTCGGTCCAGGCTGAGTACAACCAAAATATCAGGGAACAGGCAAAGGTCAGCAACAGAAAAACACATTTTTCGGCACAGATCAGCCCAGCTAACGCTACAGCATGCAAAGAAGATTGTAAACTGAGATTGACAGCATGAGATTGCTTAGGAACCACTTTGCTAATCAGCTGCAGCACAGTTCCAAATCCCCCTCAGCTATGCAGGGGATGCCGAGAGGAAAACACATCTAGAGGGAGACAAGGATTCTGCAACACGCAGAACAATAATCCTAAAACTCCTGTGCTATTGCGAGGGCCACCCCTGGAGGGAATAGGCCGAGCGCCCCCTCCTGCGGTGGGGCACTGCCTGGGATTTGAGGCCCAAAAAGCGACTCCTAACAGTACCCAGTATTAGTGGAGGGCTGGTGAAAGGCAATTTTCCAGGTGGAAACACAAACTATGTCCCTTGAAACAGCAAATTCTGGTTCTTGGGATCCAAGACCATCAGCAAATCGCTTCTGCTGCCCAGAAGCCTGCTTTAAATTCTGCTGAACTTGAGTCCAGATTGTGGTCATGTGGGTGAGCCAATATTCCATAGAAGAGGGGAACGGAGGAGCAGATGTTGGAGGGGGGACCAGAAAGAGAAGAATTTTTGATTCCGCTCAAGACATTGGAATGGAGACATCCTAGTAGAGCAATGTACAGAGTTGTTAAAGGCAAACTCCGAAAATGGAAGATAATTCACCCATTCCTCCTGACAACCTGAAACAAAACAGTGGAGGTACTACTCCAAAGATTTATTAATCATTTCAGTATGGCTGTTTTTTTTCAGGATGGAAACCTGAGAAGGAAAGGGAAATGCCTAAATGTGCACAGAATGAACGCCAGAATTGAGATACATACTGCACACCTCTATCAGAGACTACATTGTCTGGGATACCATGCAAATGAAAGATATTGTCAATGAATAGATGTGATAATTCTTTAGCAGTAGGCAATTTGTGAAGGAGTACAAAGTGTGCCATTTTACTAAATTGGTCCACTACCACCCAAACTACAGTGCATTCTCTGGACACCGGTGGATCCACCATGAAATCCATAGGGCTATGAGAGCAAGGTTTGTCAGGGACAGGTATTGGCTAAAGGGTCCTTGCTGGGGCAAAGCAAGGAGTCTTACTACAAGCCCAAGTAGTGCAAGCCTCTACAAATGCTCCAGTATCCTCGGGAAGGGACAGTTGCCATGCATCGTAGTACAGTAGCACCAATGTCTTTTTCTCTCTCGGGTTTTCAGTAACCTTAGATTCATGAAACTGTTGGAGGACCTGCAGGCATAGAGGCAGTGCACATACAACTGGCCAGAGGGTTTTCCTGGAGGTGGGTTGGCTCTAAAAGAACCGATAAATCAGATGAGGGATGACTGGTAGACAATACCCTGAGCACACAGTGAAAGAGGAGGATTTGGAAATATATTCTGTATGGGAGCCTGCTTCACGAACAATATGAGATAAAGCATCAGTTTTAACATTTTTGAACCCAGATCTGTATGTAATGGTAAAATTAAAATGTGAGAAAAAAAATGCCCAACGTGCTTGTCGGAAATTTAATCTTTTGGCCCCCTCTATGTATTCCAGAATGTTGTGGTCTGTAAACACAGTCACTGGAGGGTCTTCCCCTTCCAACCAGTTTCTCCAATCCTCAAAGGCTAACTTGATTTGCCAAGAGTTCTCGATACCCAATATCATAATTCTGTTCTGCTGGACAGATTTTTTGGGAAAAAAAGGCACAGGGGGGTAAAAGTTCAAGATTTCCGCAATACTGAGAAACAATTACTCCTACCACAAGCTCAGATGCATCCACCTCCACAAAGAAGGATTGCTGTATGTCTGGAAGTACAAGGATAGGAGCAAAAAGCCTCTTTCAGTTTTTTTAAAGCTTCACAAATGATTGCCCAATGGATTTGCTCACCTATGCTACCCTGAGGGCATCTCTACATCTCTATCTCATGGGCATGAAAATTTGTCCATGAAAGCCTATATAAAAGAAAATTTGGAAAAAGGCATTATCCATCCTTCTACATCCCCTGCTGAGGCTAGCTTCTTTTTTTGTTGAGAAAAAAGATGGAAGCCGAAGGCCATGTGTTGACTATAGAAGGTTAAACAAAATTACTGTTGAGAACAGGTAGCCTTTACCTAGTATCGAAGACCTGTTTGGCCAGGTTGTAAATGGCCAAGTTTTTACCAAACTTACAAGCTTACAACCTAATCAGAATAAGGCATGGGGATGAGTGGAAGACTGCATTTAATACGAGGGATGGACATTATGAGTACCTGGTAATGCAATTTGGTTTATGCAATGCCCTAGCAGTTTTTCAGGACCTCAATAACAACATTTTCTGTGATTTTCTTGGAAAATATGTGGTGGTTTATTTGGATGATATTCTGGTCTTTTCGTCTTCTTTGGCTCAGCATCATGTTAATGTAAAGATGGTCCTCCAGAAACTTAGGGAGAACCATTTCATTGCAAAATTAGAGAAGTGCTTTTTTGGGTTACATTGTTTCTGATAAGGGCCTGACAATGGACCCAGCCAAGGTTGCTGCTGTCCTTGATTGGCCTACCAATTTGAAAGCCCTACAGAGGTTCCCAGGCTTTGTCAATTTTTCCAGGAGAGTTGGTAATAATTACTCATTCTTGGCCATTCCCCTTACCGACCTGATTCAGAAAGGAGCAGATCCTTCCCAGTGGCCTGCCCAAGCTTGAGAAGCTTTTAAAAGACTGAAAGAGGCTTTCTGCTCCGGCCCTATTCTTGTACATCCAGACATCCAGCAACCCTTCTTTATGGAGGTAGATGCATCTGAGCTTAGGGTCAGAGCAAAAGACTAGGGGGCCAAAAGACTAAATTCCTGAAAGCACATTGGGCATTATTTTTCTCACTTTTTAATTTTACCATCAAATGCAGGCCTGGGTCCAATAATGTTAAAGCTAATGCTTTATCTCATAATTTTCCTGAAGCAGGCTCCCATACAGATGAACTCACAATGGAGTTTCTCCCCCCAGGCACTACAGGGAAATTAAGAGCTGGAGACATTCTTGCAGCTCTGGGAATCTTGTTTGTGATCCCCGGCTTTCCTCAGCCAATCAGAGGGCACTAGAGGTTTTGAATGGGGAGACCTGTCCCAATTTAACCTCTAGTGCCAGGGATCGCACACTAAGCTGATCAATGAATGCAGCCGGGGCTGCATTCATTGATCAGCACAGCCTGCATTATTGTTACAGCATGTACAGAATTGTGCACAATATGATTGTTCAAGTATAATCGCGCATAATCGTTGATCGGTCGTAATCGTTAATTTTCTAACAATAATTATTGGAAGTGTGTACCTAGCTTTAGCCTAATATTGATGTGACAGGTGCTCTTTAATCTTAATGTGAAGTACAGGGGTATGTAATAGTGTTATGTATCCTTTTATAATGAATATTTTTATCTATCCTTTTACATTGTATCTTTTTATGTATCCTTTTATAATGTACCTTTTTACATCTGTTTGGAGACTGTAGAAGCTCTACACAGTGCTGAAAAAAACCCGAATTTTTCCTCCTATTGACTTTAATGGTGTTCGACTTTGACATTCGACCACCCGAATTTTTTTGCTCTATTCGAGCAAATAGCTGCCGAATCGAATAGTGAGCTATTCGACCAACACTACTGCTCATAGTAAGACTCCTGGTTTTGCCCAAACAGGGACACCTCAGCCACTGCCTGTCCCTGACAAACCCTGGTCTCATATCGCTATGGATTTACATAGTTACATGGCTACATAGTAGGTCAGGTTGAAAAAAAACATAAGTCCATCAAGTTCAACCACTAGGGAAATAAACATATCCCAGATATAAAACCCTATAAGACATAGTTTGTCTAGAGGAAGGCAAAATAAAACCCTGGTACAACTTGCTTCAACAGGGGAAAAAAAATTCCTTCTTGATTCCATGAGGCAATCTGATGTTTCCTGGATCAACAGTCACTGTTATTTTTACTTTAAAGCCTTAATAAGCAGGTATATTCTGTGCTTCTAGAAAAACATCTATCTTTTTCTTAAAGCAATCTATAGTAGTTGGTAAAACTACTTCCTGAGGGAGCCGATTCCACATTTTCACAGACCTTACTGTGAAGAATTCCTTCCTTATCCGAAGCTTAAACTTCTTTTCCTCCAGACGCAAAGAGTGCCCTCTTTGTTCTTTGTAATGATTTCAAAGTGAATAATTGGGGAAGAGAGTTCCCTATATGGACTGTTTATATATTTATACAGGGTGATCATATCCCCCCTTAAAGGTCTCTTCTCAAGGGAAAATAGATTCAGTTCAGCTAATCTCTCCTCCATTCCTTTTATTAATTTAGTTGCCCTTCTCTGCACTGTCTCCAATTTCACAATGTCCTTTTTTGTGAACTGGTGACCAAAACTGGACTGCATATTCCAGATGTGGTCCGACCAATGCTTTGTACAGGGGCAGGATTATGTCTCCATCTCTGCAGTCTATTCCTCTTTTAATACAAGAAGGAACTTTACTAGCTTTAGATGTTGCAGCTTATGCACCTTATTGCTGTTATTAAGTCTATGATCTACCAGAACCCCCAGATCCTTTTCAATTTCTGACTCCCCCAAATGTAATCCCCCTAGACAGTATGAAGCATGCATGTTGTTAGCTCCCAAGTTCATAATTTTACATTTATCTATATTAAATGTCATTTGCCACTAAGCTGCCCAATCAAACAGTACATCCTGGTAGAATATTATGCTTCATGCTTGTAGAATTTAGACATCCTGTATGGACTTAATTCCAATACATAGTTTGGTGTCATATGCAAACACAGAAAGGGTACTTTTAATCCCAAACTCTATATCATTTATAAAGATGTTAAACAGTAAAGGTCCCAACACTGAACCCTGGGGTATACCACTAATAACCTTGAACCATTCAGAATATGAATCATTAATGGATGCAATCTTTAAGCCAGTTCTCTATCCATTTACAGATTTACTTTTCTAAACCTAGTGACCCTAACTTGCATATTAACCATCTGTAGGGTACAGTGTCAAATGCTTTAGCAAAGTCTAAGTACACTATATCAACTTCTATTCAAGTGTCCACCTGTTTACTTACTTCCTCATAAAAAGAAAGTAAATTTGTTTGACAACTTCTGTCTTTCTTGAAGCCTTGCTGACTATTACTTATAATATTATTTTCTAGCTGAAACTCATCTATGTGGCTCTTTATCAAACTCTCTAAGACCTTTCCAACTATGGACGTTAAACTAATGGGTCTGTAGTTACCTGGTAATGACTTTGCTCCCTTTTTGAAGATAGGAACCACATAGGTCTTACGCCAATCCATCTGTTGCTTGCCAGTGACTAAAGAGTCTCTAAAAATTAGAAATAATGGCTTTGAAATAACTGAGCTCAGCTCTTTGAGGACACGTGGATGTAACCCAACAGGCCCTGGTGCTTTGTCAACCTTAATTTTTCCCAGCTGTTTCTCTCATCATATCAATTCTGAGCCATTGTGACTCATTTAAGGCAGTGACATTGCTATTATGAATTTGGACTTAAGCTCTGCCATTTTCCTTCATGTACACAGAGCTAAAAAAAGTTTATGGTAAATCTGCCTTGTCTTTATCCCCAGTTACCAACCTAGCAACAACCTTTAAGGGGCCTACATGCTCAGATCTGAACTTTTTGCTAATATATTTGAAAAAATTTGGGGGGGGGTTTGCCTTACTTTCCTTTGCAATCAGTCTTTCATTTTGAAGTTTTGCACATTTTATCTCATTTTTACATCTTTTGTTATATTCTTTATAGGTTTCAATGATAAAGGTGATCCTTCACTTTAATATTTTTGAAATGCCCTTTTCTTGATCCTTATGGCTTTTTTAATCAGCTGTAAGCCAAATAGGTTTTAATTTTAGCCTCTTAAACTTATTACACATTGGAATATATTTTTCAGTTTGCTTTTGTAGAACAAACTTGAAACATTCCCATTTCTGTTCTGTGTTCTTTGAGGACAAAAAAGGAAAAAAAAAGCTGTTAAAACAAAACTGACAGTCAAGCAAAAAAAGAAAAAAAAACTGTTTAAAACAAAACCGAATCAAGCAAACACCGTCCCAAATGCACAATATGCACAATATCAGCCTCCTGTTTTTTCTAACTCCACTTGATTAAAAGTCATCTTGTTTCACAAGCCAAACAGTGAGCAGTTGATCTTCTGATGTCCAGAGGATGCACTGTGGTTTGGGTGGTGGTGGACCAGTTTAGTAAAATGGCGCACTTTGTACCCCTTCGCAAATTGAGAATCAGCACAATTATTAATTGATAATATCTTCCTTTTGCATGGTATTCCAGACAATGTAGTCTCTGATAGAGGTGCACAGTTTGTATCCCAATTCTGGCATTCGCGATGTGCATGTTTAGGTATTTCCCTTTCCTTCTCTTAAGGTTTCCATCCTGAAACTAATGGTCAGACTGTGAGGACTGATCAATCTTTAGAGCAGTACCTCTTAGTTTGAGGTTATGAACGGATGAATGAAAAGGAATGAGCGAATTATCGTCCATTTGCGGAGTTTGCCTTTATTAACTCTGTACATTCCTCTACTAAATATCTCTATTTCAATGTCTTAGTGGGCAGAATCCAAAATTCTCTTTTCTTTCTGGTCCCCCCTCCAACATGCCTTTGTTGGAAGATTGAATCACCCACATGACCACAATCTGGTCCCAAGTACAACAGAATATAAAGCAGACTTCTGAGAGGAGCTGGGTTTCACCCCATTCAATGAAAATCAAAAAAAGCCACAGGTGGAGGGTCCAGGAGGGGGGTATGGTTAGGAGGCGCACTTTGGGCCTACAATTCAAGGCGGCGCCCCAACGCAGGAGGGCGCACTCGGCCTATTCTCTCTGGTGTCTGTGATCGCAGTAGCACAGGGATATTAGGATTAGTGCTCTGAGGGTTGAAGCATCCTTGTTCCCCTGTAGCTGTGTTTTCCTTCTCGGCATTCCCTGCATTGAGGCTGCACAGCAGAGTGGAATTGGAGCTGTGTTGCAGCTGATTAGCAGAGTGGTTCCTAATCAATCCCATTCTGTCATTAAGTGCTGGGGCTTTATAGCCCAGTCTCTCTGCTTCCAGTCTTCTGTGTCTGTTATAGTGTTAGCTGGGCTTATCTGTGCTGGAGAGTTTCTTATATGTTTTTCTGTTGCTGACCCTTGCCTGTTCCTGTAATTGCGCTTGCACTCAGCCTGGACCGACCACTGCCTGTTAGCCTGACTCTGCTTGTGCCTAATTCTTTGTACCTCGTTTAGTGGACTGATCTTCTGTATATGACTTCGGCTTGTTTTCTGGTGAATTCTGTACTGTTTATCTGTGGGCTCCTGGTCAGCTGCTGGCCCATCCCCGACACAATCTTCTGCAGTCCTGGGGACAACCGAGTGCTGGGAGACGCAGTCTCCGGAGGCTGAGTGGGGGCTTGCTATACGCGAAGATTGTGGCGTTAGATTTGGGGACTGGTGTCAGGCGAGCACTGGTGCTGACCAGGGCCTTACAGTCCCCGTGGTACATATGAGATAGCGACTGTAGGTTTGTTCTTAAGTTGAATTTGTATGTAAGTTGGAACAGGTACATTATTTTAATATACGCAATTAGGGCAGGTGTTTTCCTCAACATATTATTAGGCAGCATGGTGTCATTTACTGTATAAAATCCTCACTGTGAGCTAATCACAAACAAAGCAAAAATCAACCCTTCATCTTGCACACGAGCAAGCAGAGAATCCCACATTTGTATCTAGGAGTCATTTGTATGTCAGATGTCCTTAACTCAGGGACTATCATAAAGGTGGACAAACAGATTTATACACTGGTTAACCTCTATGCTCCCAAACATGACCAGGGCAGAATTTTTAAAATGCTGGTCAGTGCCCTAGAGCATTTTAGTTACCACAACTTGATCATTGGAGGTTACTTTAATGTGCCATTAGTGCCACAAACCGATACTTCTCTAGAGGGATCCATGGTGCCCATGGGAGCCCTGCTTACAATCAAGCACCATGGCATATTTTACACCCGACCGGGAGAGACTGTAGCTTTTTCTCCTATGCTCACAATACATATAGTTGCATAAACTATTTCCTAATTGCCCAAGCACTAATTGACAAGCAACTCCAAGCCTGCATTGGTGTGAGAACATGCCTCTATACATTTAGAGCTGGGCCA
The DNA here is from genome assembly GCF_032062135.1 of Pyxicephalus adspersus. Lineage (NCBI taxonomy): Eukaryota > Metazoa > Chordata > Amphibia > Anura > Pyxicephalidae > Pyxicephalus > Pyxicephalus adspersus. The sequence goes on from NC_092871.1 coordinate 40,862,087, forward strand.
CCCTCTTGGACAGGCGTCCCAGGGCTCCTGGACACTCTGGGACTCGTTCTTCAGTGATTCAGTATCTGTTGCAGAAGAAGAAAAAGCCATAAAGGTCTGATTCATGAACATGACACCACACATCCACCTACTCAATGGGAAGCCATCATATGTGTGTTAAGTGGGATTCCTTTTAAGCATGGTGCCCTTTTAAAAAAGGCTAGAACCTCCCAGATTTAAGTATCTCCTTAATAAAATAGTGGAGTTAGAATCTATCCATAAGCATGATCTGTCGCTGTGCACCCTCGTAGAACTCTCCAATGCCAGACAGAACTACTGCGTAATATAGACTCACAAACAATCTTAGCAAAGGAAAAAGCCAAATGGCACCATTTTGAGTTCACCAACAAATGTGGTAGACACTTGACCCAAACAAATCACTTTTGACCCCCAAAATTCTCTATCCCATCTATTAAATCTAATAGGCTACAGGTGCACAGCAACAGAGACATTGCTAGGGAGTTTGAATCATTCTGTGCCAAGCTGTAAAACCTCCCCCAAACTCCTCCCACTCACACCACAGTCCCATTAAAAGCATATGTCTTTCTGCATCCAAGATATAGCTCCACCAACATTAAACCGCGCCACATTCAAGGTATTAGAGGCACCCCTCAAACCAGAGGAATTCCTTAGCGCCATCAAATTGTTAAAATCTGGCAATGTCCCAGCCCAGATGACTTTAACCCCGTTTAAGGTCTTTGCAACCCATCTACTATCATCATGGATGGATACGTTCAATGCGGTTGATGTAGATCACCCACTCCCTCCTAAATATGCTATTGGCTAACATCTCTGTTATCCCAAAGCCAGGTGAAGATACTGCTTATTGAGCTAATTTTTGGCCTATATCTCTACTCAATGAAGATATCTAACTCTATGCTAAGATCTTAGCCAACAGACTAGCCCCTCTTCTCCCATCACTAATACAATATGACCAAGTCGGCTTTATTCCAAGCCCAGTCTTGTCTGTCTTGTATCCATAGATGCTGATAAGGCCTTCGATAGGGTTAACTGGAAATTTTTAGACCTAACTTTATAACAAATCGAGCTGGATCCAGAGTTCCAAACTAAAATCATGGCGTTGTACTCTGCCCTGGCAGCAAAGGTTATGGTAATTGGAACTCAGTCTGAGGCCTATTTCATCTCCAATGGTACTAGGCAGGGCAGCCCTCTATCCCCACTCCTTTTTTCCTTAATCATGGAACAGCTGGCAACTGCGATAAGATCCAATCATTCCACACAAAGAATCCAGACCCCTACATTTCACCATAAATTGGCCCTCTATGCAAACAATGTCCTCTTATATGTGACCTAGCTGCTCATCTCTCTACCCTTGATTCTGCTGGAGATTGGTCTTTATAGCAACTTTAAAGTGAATATCTCCAAAACAGAGGCCCCCAGTATTAGCTTACATAGTCATAGTCCGCTTACAGTGCAGCTGTCGCATAACTTTCCCTTCCAATGGCGTCCTTCTCACATGACCTTTTTAGGGGTTGCAATTCTATCTGACCTTGCCCAACTTTACCATCTTAATTACTCCCCATTGCTCAAAAAGCTGTCTAAGGATCTTGATTAGTAGAGTACACTTACCATATCTTGGTATGGTAGAATACATGTCTTAAAAATGGATTCCCCCCCTAAATTACTGTATATTTTCCAGACCATCCCCGTCTCTCCATGAAAGTCCTTCTTCCAAGTTTGTATGGGACAGTCACTGACCGAGAATTAAACACATCTCGTTATGCAGACGCAAACAGGTTGGTGGCATGGGCTTACAAAATATTGAATTGTACCACATAGCAGAAGTTCTCTCCCATGTGGTTAGGTGGCATTCTATGCCCCAACACAAGTATGCCCTCTACTTTAGTAGAGAATGGCTTATCTCCCTTAAATCTGAGAGCGGTGGCTAGCGTCCTCTCTTTGCCTAGTTTGCAGTGGACTGATCCCCCCCACTTACTAAGACCACCCTAAAAGTCTGGCAAGCAGCTTGTGACTGCCTCTCGTAATCCACTACTCCCTCCCTAATGACTCCCCTCTTCAACAATCCTTTGTTTCCTTTTGATGGTCAATACCTGCAGACTGCTGAGAGAATTTGAGAACCTAGAATTTGAGAATGTACCCAGTCTGAACCCCCTCGACACATACAGGCTGATTCATCAAGCCAAATCGGAAGCTCGACGCGCGCGCCTATTAGCGATCCAGATTCCGAGCCCTAAAATCAATTTATCAACCAAACCCAAGATGCTGGGGTACTTGCGGGGAATCAATTAACTAAAGCAATCTCTCCGATAGATATGCACAGCCCTGGCAGTTTCACACTAGCGAGCTTGCATTAAAATCACTGTTCCCCTAAAAAAACATTCTTTCTAATGGCACACATATTACCCGTAGCCCTAAAAAAAATGTTAGTGCTGTTCAAATGTTTAAAACATCTATATGTTCTAAGAAATAAGCATATTTTAAAATGACTTATTTCTTTCCTGTTAGGCAAGAGTTAACTGAGTTCAGCTCCTCTACATAGGCGCCTGTCTGAACGCTTATGGTGCCTGAGCGGAGGAGCCGCCTGGGGGTAAATATTCTGACTTTCCACAGGCTAAACCTCGGCTTTGCCATCGGACTAGATTTTTCCACAAAAGTCACAAGCACACACACGTTCTTGTTTGCTTCTATAGATATATATGTATATATGTGTGTGTATATATATATATATATATATATATGTAGTATATAATTATATATGTATTTAAATATACACACACACATATATATACATACATACATATAGAAAATACTTTTAACAATAAATCCTCCTCAACTTTATT